>NC_088242.1:6076249-6083555 GCF_036934945.1 Oncorhynchus masou masou
TGTTATTTTACCTGAAAGGCACAAGGTCCTCTACTCCGACAATTCATCGACAGATAAAAAAAGTTAACAGAGTTAGTGTCTAGTAATCTCTCCTCCTCCAGGCTTCTTCTTCTTCGTTGGACTTTATGGCGGTTGGCGACCAACGTTAAGGTGCATTAGCACCACCAACTGGACTGGAGTGTGGACAGTTCATCTTTCAATCACCCACGTGGGTATATACTCCTAAAAAACCAATGAGGAGATGGGAGAGGCGGGGCTTGCAGCTCGTCAAGCATCACAAATAGAACCAAGTTCTATTTCAGCGCCTGGCGACGCAGACGCTCGTTGACGAATGTGAGCCGTGTGGGTGCACTGATGACTGAATAACATGTATGTGTAAATGTATTTTGTGATGTGAGCGGTGTGGGTCAGCACGTAACCCTAACATTGATATAACTGAGATTTCAGTAAGGGTCTCATGCTCATGTCTGAGCCTTTTTTCCCATTCTCAGTGACGTCAACCAACAGACTGCTTTAACTACAACAACATGCTCAGTGACGTTGACCAACAGACTGCTTTAACTACAACAACATGCTCAGTGACGCCAACCAACAGACTGCTTTAACTACAACAACATGCTCAGTGACGTTGACCAACAGACTGCTTTAACTACAACAACATGCTCAGTGACGCCAACCAACAGACTGCTTTAACTACAACAACATGCTCAGTGACGCCAACCAACAGACTGCTTTAACTACAACAACATGCTCAGTGACGCCAACCAACAGACTGCTTTAACTACAACAACATGCTCAGTGACGCCAACCAACAGACTGCTTTAACTACAACAACATGCTAAGTGACGTTGAGCAACAGACTGCTTTAACTACAACAACATGCTCAGTGACGTTGACCAACAGACTGCTTTAACTACAACAACATGCTCAGTGACGTTGACCAACAGACTGCTTTAACTACAACAACATGCTCAGTGACGTTGACCAACAGACTGCTTTAACTACAACAACATGCTCAGTGACGCCAACCAACAGACTGCTTCAACTACAACAACATGCTCAGTGACGTCAACCAACAGACTGCTTTAACTACAACAACATGCTCAGTGACGCCAACCAACAGACTGCTTTAACTACAACAACATGCTCAGTGACGCCAACCAACAGACTGCTTTAACTACAACAACATGCTCAGTGACGTCAACCAACAGACTGCTTCAACTACAACAACATGCTAGGTGACGTAGACGTCTGGACAGGGTGAACAGACTATAGACGACTGGACAGGGTGAACCGACTATAGACGACTGGACAGGGTGAACAGACTATAGACGACTGGACAGGGTGAACAGACTATAGACGACTGGACAGGGTGAACAGACTATAGATGACTGGACAGGGTGAACAGACTATAGATGACTGGACAGGGTGAACAGACTATAGATGACTGGACAGGGTGAACAGACTATAGATGACTGGACAGGGTGAACCGACTATAGATGACTGGACAGGGTGAACCGACTATAGATGACTGGACAGGGTGAACCGACTATAGATGACTGGACAGGGTGAACAGACTATAGATGACTGGACAGGGTGAACCGACTACAGATGACTGGACAGGGTGAACAGACTATAGACGACTGGACAGGGTGAACAGACTATAGATGACTGGACAGGGTGAACAGACTATAGATGACTGGACAGGGTGAACCGACTATAGATGACTGGACAGGGTGAACAGACTATAGACGACTGGACAGGGTGAACCGACTATAGACGACTGGACAGGGTGAACCGACTATAGATGACTGGACAGGGTGAACAGACTATAGATGCAGGGTCATTATCATTTCTACACAGGTTAGATTTAATTTTAATAATTTCAATGTTGAATGAGGTTTTTTTTTTTAAACCAACTCAAACCACCCGCGGGCCATACTGAACGGGCTCACGGGCCAGTCTAAACGGGCTCACGGGCCAGTCTAAACGGGCTCACGGGCCAGTCTAAACGGGCTCACGGGCCAGTCTTGAGTTTGACACGTCATCTAGCCTACATCTTCCTCATGAACTATAGAACAGTTGAACTATGCAAGTCCAGACCCATCTACAGAACTGAACGCAAGCAACAGCATACTTTCCTTATAAATCAATGACTCACAAGAAGAAAAACAAGCATACTTACACATGCTTATCAGAACTGATGAGTCATTATCAGTCTAGGATGTTCCAAAATGGCACCCTATTCCCTACATAGTGCACTAGGGCCCATAAGGTTCTGGTCAGAAGTAATGCACTATGTAGGACATAGGGTCCCATTTGGGATTGGTTAGGATGTTCCCATATTCCCGTCAACATATTTCATTGACTCTAATATGCAGAATCTGCAAAGGAGAGAGAGGGGACTTCTTAGAACAAACAAACCTTCGGTCTGCGCTTCGACTCATCAAATGGACGGCTGTCACTCTAGTCCACACACAGAGCGTACTGAGTGCATAGGGTTTAGTGTGTGGTAACCTTGACGCAAAACAGTAAAAAAAAACACAAAACAACCTGTGTCTAAGTCAGAGAGAAAACACAGCAGTATCAGCCAACTGTGCAACATACACTACAGTATCGGATGCACAACTTCCACATGGACCCAGTTTTCCAAAGGATCTCCATTGTCTTTTTTCCATACTTTATATCTCGTTTTAGTCGTTTAAATTTACCCCCCCCCTGCTGCTAAATGAACACAGGGGCAACTGACTACGTGACAGTACCAGCTGCAGTCAGAGATGTATAGAACCCCTGGGTTGATGATGCTATGTATTGGCCAATGAGAGGCCACAGGTCGGCCATACTGGCACTAATCAGAAGAAGCAGTGCTCCATAGGGATTCTACAGCATTTCAATTAAAATGGACACATTTAAGTATTTTTTTGTTGTATTGAGGATCAGTAACATTAGCAGTATTTATTGGGATCCCCACTACTCTTCCTGGGGTCCAAACAGGAAACAAAAACGACAGATAAAATACAGAATATGAAAACGCAACATCACATAATCTCCTGCCTTCAGCCTCAGCCTCTCTCTCAGCCTTCAGAAACAGCCTCAGCCTCTCTCTCAGCCTTCAGAAACAGCCTCAGCCTCTCTCTCTGCCTTCAGAAACAGCCTCAGCCTTCAGAAACAGTCTCAGCCTTCAGAAACAGCCTCAGCCTCTCTCTCAGCCTTCAGAAACAGCCTCAGCCTCTCTCTCAGCCTTCAGAAACAGTCTCATCCTCTCTCTCAGCCTTCAGAAACAGCCTCAGCCTTCAGAAACAGCCCCAGCCTTCAGAAACAGTCTCAGCCTTCAGAAACAGCCTCAGCCTCTCTCTCTGCCTTCAGAAACAGCCTCAGCCTCTCTCTCTCACTTCAGAAACAGTCTCAGCCTCTCTCTCTGCCTTCAGAAACAGCCTCAGCCTCTCTCTCAGCCTTCAGAAACAGCCTCAGCCTTCAGAAACAGCCCCAGCCTTCAGAAACAGCCCCAGCCTTCAGAAACAGCCTCAGCCTCTCTCTCAGCCTTCAGAAACAGCCTCAGCCTCTCTCTCAGCCTTCAGAAACAGCCTCAGCCTCTCTCTCAGCCTTCAGAAACAGTCTCAGCCTTCAGAAACAGCCCCAGCCTTCAGAAACAGCCCCAGCCTTCAGAAACAGCCCCAGCCTTCAAAAACAGCCTCAGCCTTCAGAAACAGCCTCAGCCTTCAAAAACAGCCCCAGCCTTCAGAAACAGCCCCAGCCTTCAGAAACAGCCTCAGCCTTCAGAAACAGCCTCAGCCTCTCTCTCAGCCTTCAGAAACAGCCCCAGCCTTCAGAAACATTCTCTGCCTTCAGAAACAGCCTCAGCCTCTCTCTCAGCCTTCAGAAACAGCCTCAGCCTCTCTCTCTCACTTCAGAAACAGCCTCAGCCTCTCTCTCAGCCTTCAGAAACAGCCCCAGCCTTCAGAAACAGCCCCAGCCTTCAGAAACAGCCCCAGCCTTCAGAAACAGCCCCAGCCTTCAGAAACAGCCCCAGCCTTCAGAAACAGCCCCAGCCTTCAGAAACAGCCTCAGCCTCTCTCTCAGCCTTCAGAAACAGCCCCAGCCTTCAGAAACAGCCTCAGCCTCTCTCCCAGCCTTCAGAAACAGCCCCAGCCTTCAGAAACAGTCTCAGCCTTCAGAAACAGCCTCAGCCTCTCTCTCTGCCTTCAGAAACAGCCTCAGCCTCTCTCTCAGCCTTCAGAAACAGCCTCTCTCTCAGCCTTCAGAAACAGCCTCAGCCTCTCTCTCTGCCTTCAGAAACAGACTCAGCCTCTCTCTCTGCCTTCAGAAACAGCCTCAGCCTCTCTCTCTGCCTTCAGAAACAGCCTCAGCCTCTCTCTCTGCCTTCAGAAACAGCCTCAGCCTCTCTCTCAGCCTTCAGAAACAGCCTCTCTCTCAGCCTTCAGAAACAGCCTCTCTCTCAGCCTTCAGAAACAGCCTCAGCCTCTCTCTCAGCCTTCAGAAACAGCCTCTCTCTCAGCCTTCAGAAACAGCCTCAGCCTCTCTCTCAGCCTTCAGAAACAGCCCCTCTCTCAGCCTTCAGAAACAGCCCCTCTCTCAGCCTTCAGAAACAGCCTCAGCCTCTCTCTCAGCCTTCAGAAACAGCCTCTCTCTCAGCCTTCAGAAACAGCCTCCTGCCTCAGCCTTCAGAAACAGCCTCAGCCTCTCTCTCTGCCTTCAGAAACAGCCTCAGCCTCTCTCTCTGCCTTCAGAAACAGCCTCAGCCTTCAGAAACAGCCTCAGCCTCTCTCTCTGCCTTCAGAAACAGCCTCAGCCTCTCTGTCTGCCTTCAGAAACAGCCTCAGCCTCTCTCTCAGCCTTCAGAAACAGCCTCAGCCTCTCTCTCAGCCTTCAGAAACAGCCTCTCTCTCAGCCTCCAGGAACAGGCTATGGGTCCTGTCCTGTGAGCAGTTCTAGTAACTACAAGCCAAGGATTCGGTCAAGGTCAGCCACCTACATAGAGTTGAAGTCGGAAGTTTACATGCACCTTAGCCAAATACGTTTACAAACTCAGTTTCACTATTCCTGACATGTAATCCTCGTTTTCCCTGTTTACGGTCAGTTAGGATCACCACTTTATTTTAAGAATGTGAAATGTCAGAATAATAGTGGAGAATGATTTATTTCAGGTTTGATTTCTTTCATCACATTCCCAGTGGATGAGAAGTTTACATACACTCAATTAGTATTTGGTAGCAATGCCTTTAAATTGTTTAACTCGGGTCAAACGCTTCGGCTAGCCTTCCACAAGCTTCCCACAATAAGTTGGGTGAATTTTGGCCCATTCCTCCTGACAGAGCTGGTGTAACGGAGTCAGGTTTGTAGGCTTCCTTGCTCACACATGCTATTTCAGTTCTGCCCACACATTTTCTATAGGATTAAGGTCAGGGCTTTGTGATGGACACTCCAATACCTTTGTTGTCCTTAAGCCATTTTGCCACAACTTTGGAAGTGTGCTTGGGGTAATTGTCCATTTGGAAGACCCATTTGCGACCAAGCTTTAACTTCCTGACTGATGTCTTGAGATGTTGCTTCAATATATCCACATAATTTTCTATCCTCATGATGCCATCTATTTTGTGAAGTGCACCAGTCTCTCCTGCAGCAAAGCACCCCCACAACATGATGCTGCCACCCCCGTGCTTCACGGTTGGGATGATGTTCTTCGGCTTGCAAGACTCCCCCCTTTTCATCCAAATATAACAATGGTCATTATGGGCAAACAGTTCTATTTTTGTTTGGTCAGTCCACTTTTGAAAATGCATGTACGTAATTACACATACATTATATATATATATATATGGTTACTGAATCTCTGATCAAGCTCAGTACAGTTTTTCAAATTGAAAATTATGCAACACTCATTACCGTAACATACATTCAAATCTCTGAAACCTGCTCGTCATTACCATAATGCACCAAAATATTTAGGAGATATAATATCAGTCATTTTGGCTTAAGAACAAATTCTTATTTACAATGACAGCCTAGTGGGTTAATTCTTATTTACAATGACGGCCTAGTGGGTTAATTCTCATTTACAATGACGGCCTAGTGGGTTAATTCTTATTTACAATGACGGCCTAGTGGGTTAATTCTTATTTACAATGACGGCCTAGTGGGTTAATTCTTATTTACAATGACGGCCTAGTGGGTTAATTCTTATTTACAATGACGGCCTAGTGGGTTAATTCTTATTTACAACGACGGCCTAGTGGGTTAATTCTCATTTACAACGACGGCCTAGTGGGTTAATTCTCATTTACAATGACGGCCTAGTGGGTTAATTCTTATTTACAATGACGGCCTAGTGGGTTAATTCTTATTTACAATGACGGCCTAGTGGGTTAATTCTCATTTACAATGACGGCCTAGTGGGTTAATTCTCATTTACAATGACGGCCTAGTGGGTTAATTCTTATTTACAATGACGGCCTAGTGGGTTAATTCTTATTTACAATGACGGCCTAGTGGGTTAATTCTCATTTACAACGACGGCCTAGTGGGTTAATTCTCATTTACAATGACGGCCTAGTGGGTTAATTCTTATTTACAATGACGGCCTAGTGGGTTAATTCTTATTTACAATGACGGCCTAGTGGGTTAATTCTCATTTACAATGACGGCCTAGTGGGTTAATTCTTATTTACAATGACGGCCTAGTGGGTTAATTCTTATTTACAATGACGGCCTAGTGGGTTAATTCTCATTTACAATGACGGCCTAGTGGGTTAATTCTTATTTACAATGACGGCCTAGTGGTTTAATTCTCATTTACAATGACGGCCTAGTGGGTTAATTCTTATTTACAACGACGGCCTAGTGGGTTAATTCTTATTTACAATGAGGGCCTAGGAACAGCGGGTTAACTGCCTGTTCAGGAGCAGAACAACAGATTTTCTTTTTTTTACCTTGTCAGCTCTGGGATTTGATCTTGCAACCTTTCGGGTACAATTCCAATGCTCTAACCACTAGGCTACCTGTCTCTAACCGCTAGGCTACCTGCCTCTAACCGCTAGGCTACCTGCCTCTAACCGCTAGGCTACCTGCCTCTAACCGCTAGGCTACCTGCCTCTAACCGCTAGGCTACCTGCCTCTAACCGCTAGGCTACCTGCCTCTAACCGCTAGGCTACCTGCCTCTAACCGCTAGGCTACCCTGCCGCCCCAAAGACAGTGTGGACATGGGTCAGACACGGTTAAGGACTATGTCTTCCTACTAATTAGGCTGTGAGTGACGTTTTAAACATATGTAATGTATCATGTCATGTC
>NC_088242.1:6084055-6228765 GCF_036934945.1 Oncorhynchus masou masou
ACACAATGCAGCTCAGGCATTGTGTAACGGATGTGAAACGGCTAGCTTAGTTAGCGGTGCTTCGCGCTAAATAGCGTTTCAATCGGTGACGTCACTTGCTCTGAGACCTTGAAGTAGTAGTTCCCCTTTGCTCTGCAAGGGCCGCGGCTTTTGTGGAGCGATGGGTAACGATGCTTCGTGGGTGACTGTTGTTGATGTGTGCAGAGGGTCCCTGGTTCGCGCCCGGGTGTGGGAGGGGACGGTCTAAAGCTATACTGTTACAATAGCATGTAGGCCTATTGCTTCTACGTGTTTCATGTATTCACTCAGGTTGCCGGTGCGAACCGGAGCTCCCCATTCCGAATGCTTCTGTATGAACACCCTGACTATTTACTTCACCTCTACTAAACACAGTCACCCTCCTAGACATGAGCTGTCTTCAGTCAGTGTATCTCTATACAAACTGTTTCTGTACTGTAGGCTCGGTCGGGACACTAACTGAGCTACCGTCACCTATTCCCCGATGCAGCCGGTTGCTAGGACACCACGGTTCCGCCAGACAGTCACACAAAACAAAACAAACAGAAGGCGCAATGAGGCTGAACATCACAGGCTCAGCCTTAGTTCAACTCTAGACTTGGTGCATGGAGGCAGGATAATGAGGCTGAACATCACAGGCTCAGCCTTAGTTCAACTCTAGACTTGGTGCATGGAGGCAGGATAATGAGGCTGAACATCACAGGCTCAGCCTTAGTTCAACTCTAGACTTGGTGCATGGAGGCAGGATAATGAGGCTGAACATCACAGGCTCAGCACTTGGTTCAACTCTAGACTTGGTGCATGGAGGCAGGATAATGAGGCTGAACATCACAGGCTCAGCACTTGGTTCAACTCTAGACTTGGTGCATGGAGGCAGGATAATGAGGCTGAACATCACAGGCTCAGCCTTAGTTCAACTCTAGACTTGGTGCATGGAGGCAGGATAATGAGGCTGAACATCACAGGCTCAGCCTTAGTTCAACTCTAGACTTGGTGCATGGAGGCAGGATAATGAGGCTGAACATCACAGGCTCAGCCTTGGTTCAACTCTAGACTTGGTGCATGGAGGCAGGATAATGAGGCTGAACATCACAGGCTCAGCCTTGGTTCAACTCTAGACTTGGTGCATGGAGGCAGGATAATGAGGCTGAACATCACAGGCTCAGCACTTGGTTCAACTCTAGAGAAGGCCAGCAGCATACCACCCTGCAATCCACTGCAGGCTTACATCTGAAGCTAAGCAGGGTTGGTCCTGGTCAGTCCCTGGATGGGAGACCAGATGCTGCTGGAAGTGGTGTTGGAGGGCCCGTAGGAGGCACTCTTTCCTCTGGTCTAAAAAAATACCTCAATGCCCCAGGGCAGTAATTGGGGACATTGCCCTGTGTAGGGTGTTGTCATCTGGATGAGATGTTAAACGGGTGTCAGACTCTGTGGTCAACTACAGATATGTATGTTCAAATAGCTGGCTAGCTAGATGAACACTGTTTACATCTGACCCGCTGGTAATTATGAAGCTAAATGTTAGCTAGTTGTCATGTCTGCATTGCCATTGTTGGTATGGAAGCAGGTACAGCTGTAGCAGTCAAAAACCTATATTTTTAGAATGTGTCTTTCAGCATAAACCTGCTCTCCAGCACCAGTACATGGAGATGATCGAATAAGCAACGATTCAGGTATTTTGTCTTTGTACTTTGAGCATATTGTTTGGACTTGGGGGGGGTGGGGTGTCTGTTTTCCTCCTTTACAGCTGTAATGGTCTGGAGCCTGGTGGTGTTGTGACCAAGGAGCTTTCACTCCGATGGAAACAGGTTGCAATGTTGACGTCCTTCCTCCCAGAGGGGTGAAAGCCATCCCCCAGACTGGACATAACCAAACAATGAAAAGGCCACGGACATTACATGTCCTGCTTCAAAGGGCAGAAATATGGGCGAGATTCCTTTGTTCATATCATAACCTGAAACAAAGTTCCTCAAAGGATCAGATGATATAGGCCAAAACAGTGTTTTCACCTAGCCTTTGTGTTTTAAGGTTTTACCTAAAAAGTGTAGGCTACTATCATTAGCATTTGGAAGGTTAATTAAGTATTTGGTGTTGCTTTAAATGGACGTGCATCTTATAAAACCGCTTCATAAACACTAGATAAATGTGTTACAAATCTATAACTGTATGTCATGCTTTATAAAGGGTTCATAAATGTGACGTAACCGACTATGTCAAATGTGACAAACCTTAATGAAGGCCTTATAAATCACATTAAAAATGGAGGCTTCACAAAGCATTTATAACCCATCATGCATCTTGATAGAGCATTACAACACCAGGATATTGGGTTTGAATCCTAGGACCAACCATACGGAAAAATGTATTCACTCATGGCTAAGTCACTTTGGATAAAAGCGTCTGCTAAAATGTGCTGTATTATATTTCACTAAAACATTTATAGGATTGCACAACCTCTTTCCCTCTTGGATGCAGTCAATATTGGACTTGACCTCAACTTTCCCCAAAATGCTGTGGTGCAGGATGACACTGTAAAGTGCAGTCATGCACAGCCAAAAACAATGTTAGGGGCATTTAAAAATCAGTTTACACGTTTTACTTGTTTTTTTTTTTTACACAAAAATTAAGTTTTCTGAATTTCTCCCATCTTGTCGGTTTTCCCCAGATTTCACACTACTAAAATCCCAAAAAAAATGCTGGATTTTCTGTACTCACAACAATGCATAAAACAAATCAGGGGATTACTTTTTTAGGTCTGGAAAGATCTAAGAAACTTTCATTTGAGTGTAATTATTATTTCACTAAGTTATTATTTCTTAATTCCAGCTATAATAATACAAATAATTTAATGTTTCCACACTAAAATCAGAATAAACAAACAAATAAAATCACATATCGGTCGGGCTCTAGACATTTCATTTCATCTCAGAGCCAAGGCACGAGGAACAATCCTGTGTTGAGAAAATATTAAACAATTTGTCTTTTGCATAGAACTGTGGGCTGTAGACTGCATTCACTTCAAGGTGTTTTTTCAATAGACGATCAATCTTGCAGAATGCACGGCCAGTGTTTGGCACTCTTTATAGGCGGTGGGCTGTCACTGCAGAAAGAGTCCGCCCACACCTTTACAGAAATGTTATCAAATTTGCTATTTCTCTTTTTTAGCCCAGTTTCAACATTTCCAAATCATACAACAAACGAGGGCGTTTCTGTTACCATAAAAAGGTGAATGGATGCTGTTTACTAAGCAGGGGTGCAGCACTCATTCACGAGTGCACAAATGTAATATGGCCCTGATTTATCAATGAAAACATGCACACACACGTACAACAGTTTGATAAATCCCATATGCAGCGCACGCAAATCCTACAATCTCCAGTTATGCCAAAATTCTGTAAGAAACTCACGAACGGTTGATAAATGACGACTCGGTCTTTATGAATGGATCTTTGCACCAAAGGTATCTTAGCAACAGCCTGCCTGCTCCTGCTACAGCCACTGGTGGAAAAGGAGTCAGGAGGGACAGTCCACAACTTACTAGTGTCAACCAGTGTGGCCCTGTTTAGTGCAATACTATTGACCAGAGCCCTGTAGAGCATTGAATAGGGCACCATTTGGAAAAATCAACCATAAACTCAGTGTTCTGTACAGAAATGAGTGTTTTGATTAACTAGAGACCAAACTAGGCCTCCTTCAAAGATACGCTTGGTGTATATCATCTACTTTCACTAACAGCCACAGTGTGTGTGTACACGCACTTTTGTGTCCCATCAATATTTGACCAAAGCCAGTCACCAAACCCCAGACAGAGGCCATCTCATATTCATCCTCTCTGTATAAGGAGCGCTGTCATTGTCACTTGACGTTTCAAAGGAGCAGTGGTTTCAGTAGCTCTGGCGTTGGTGAAATGAATGCTCAGCATTATCAAGACGCACTAACGTCCTGGACCAGAGCTATTGGTTTCATTTATAAATTGTACTACTAAACTACTCCCAGTCCCCAGCAAGCCCTCCTTAACCAGAGAGCATTCCCATAGCATGAGCGGCAGCCTGGCAATTTCTCTTTCACTGTAAGGGAAACACTTACGAAACTGTCACAGAAAACTGCAGAATAGGCCCTATGCAATGATTAATGAAATTAATTGTGGTTGCAGCACACGATGAAACCGATGTCCGAACATAAGGAGTATGTCAAGCTAGCTATTATCATCACTAATATGTGGATTATCCATTTCCCCCACACAAAAAAACCGAATCCTATAGGATTTGGGTTGTTGAGCATAGCTAAAGAAATTACACCGATTTACTGCACATGACATTAAATCATGAGCAGTCATGCCTATTTCTCTCAAAAGTAACGTTAGTGAACATAATAATAATAATATATAAGCTAGCTAAGTAGTGTAACTCTCGATAAGATTGAGCCGTTCATCTAAAGACACTAAAACGTTAGCATGCTAACGTCTGTCTAGTTGAACCGACAATAGCAGTTAGCCAGTTAGCATGCTAACGTCTGTCTAGTTGAACCGACAATAGCAGATAGCTAATGTTATCATGCTAACTGGCTATCAAAAAAAATGACATGTTTTATTTTTTACATGACAGTTTAGCTACGCCGTGTTAACTAAATCGTTTTGTTTACTAGCTAAGTACGATAACTAACTAGTTGGGGTAGCATAGCGATGGTTTACCTGCTATTTGATACGCAGTGGCTTTTCCCAAGCCAACCAAGAAGACAGGCGAGCTCCACACACACACAGACACACACACCTCGATCCAAAACGAACAAAAACACTTCGTATTATATCCAGGTCTTGAATAAAATCCCAGAAAACGAAATTGTCCCTTCAAAGAAAACAAAACAAAAACAACAGGATAAATAGGAGTGAAGCAGCCCTGGAGACAATCACGGCAGCAGAAGCTATCCAAGGCAGTGGCGTCGGATCGGATGATGCGAGGGGAGTACCCGTTGAAATGAACAGGGCGTACCAAAAGCATAGAAATAGGAGACACAGAACAGATACATAGATGTATATTCCTCTCAAACCAGTGCGTTTTATGACAAATATACCATATTTTTCCTCGTGTAACCCCTTTTTAGTTGAGTAATCAATCAACGAACGTACAAGCTCTTATCAGATTTTTTTTAATGCATACATTCCGGTGCGCATTTGGTCCTAAATATGTTTGCTAATCATTGGGGGTCGCTTTTTGATGACGTATTTGACGTTGGTATGGGGCGTTCTTGAAAAGTAGTAGGGGGGCAACGAGCCACCCCCTAAGAACAATGTCTAATTGCTGACACAAGAAAGCAACGTTTAGAGAGAAATGGTTTGTAGATCAACTATAAAGGGATATAAATGGATACAGTTTTACACTTAAGTATTTAATTAAATGTTTTTAGAAAAGGTGCATTTATGTTTTTCTCTATACAATCCAACAATGTATAATTCAAGATTTTAAATCCCAGTATTCTTTAAAATTACAGAAGAAAAAGGTTTTCAATAGTGGTTTTTAATTCATAAATATTAATTGGAACATAACTAATACAACTGGAATATAACATTTAATAACTACAAACTTAATTCAGTGTAACATTGATGTGGCAACTCTTATGCTCTGCTATTGCATGATTCTAATTTGCAAATTGGCCACAAATATTCCATCCCTATTAAATTGGTGCACAACTCATGGGCCCACCTCCTGTACCACTCACACCAGATCCAGTCCCCACCTGTGACTGAAAATAGGGGCAGAAATACCAATTGAAAAGCGCTCTTAAAAACATAGCTAGCTATATGCCATAAAATGCTGTGTAAAATAGCTAAAAGGCAATAAAGTAACACTAACTGCATAGCTATCAGTGACTAGTGGAAACATTTACAACTGCAATTAACTTTCTTTACCTTTTTTAATGTATTTACCTGAGACAATCTGGTAGAAAGGTTACTAGCAAGCACTCCTAGCAGCTTATGCTAGTTAGCTAGCATTAGCTAGCTATTGAAGATTGAATTCTTTGGCCTGAATGGCAAGCATCAAGTCTGGAGGAAACCTGGTAACATCCCTACAGTAAAGCATGGTGGTGGCAGCATCATGTTGTGGGGATGTTTTTCAGGGGAAGGGACTGGGAGACTAGTCAGGATTGAGGCGAAGATGAACAGAGCAAAGTACGGAGTGATCCTTGATAAAAAAACCTGCTCCAGAATGCTCAGGATCTTAGACATGGACTTAAACCCAATCAAAAATCTCAGGAGACCTGAAAATAGCTGTGCAGCAAATGCTCCCCATCCAACCTGAGAGGTTGAGAAGAAACTCCCCAAATACAGGTTTACCAAGCATGTAGCGTCATACCTCAAAATACAGAGTAAAGGGTCTGAATAATTATGTAAATAATCCGTTTTGTTATTTTTTATAAATTAGCATTAATATATTTGTTACAGTTTTGGCTCTGTCATTCTAGGGTATTGTGTGTAGAAGGATGGGGGGGGGGAATTTAATACATTAACCAAACAAAATGTGGAAAAAGTCTAGGGGTCTGAATACTTTCCAAAGGCACTGTATATCTACAACTTTTTCAAAAAATGAGATAAATCTCCAAACATTTGTTGAGCAAGAGCATTGGCAGCAAGGGGAACACAGCGCCTATGGTGTACATGCATACCTTCTCACAGGTAGGACTGTAGAAATCTGCCGCACCTACACTTTGCTCTCTGTATGTTACATAATTCGGTAGTTAAATCCGAATGAATGCAATATACGTGGGCAAACAAAGTGGCCAAATTCATTATTTTATATCCTTTCTTGAGGAACATTTACTTTACGTGTGAGGAATGTGGATAACTTCCGGGCTGTATTCATTAGTCGGACAGTGGCAAAAAAAACGAGTTTTAATTGGACACATTCAGGTAGGTCCCGCCCAGCGTCGTTCTGTTTGGTTTCTAGTGTATTCACCCCAGGGGCGTATCCCTTACCCCGATTCTGTCGCGAAACGGGGAGGGAACTGCCGGAAATGTGGCCAATATAAACCCCCGTTTTAGTTGCAAAACGGGAACCGTTTGGACTCGTGATATCACCCAATGTATTATGCAGGCTGTCGGTAATAGTGTGATAAAGTGCGCGAGACCACCCGAGAGGTGGGGCAATTACTGGATGAGCAGAGTACTGTAACAGTATAACATCCGTTACAGTAGCATGATGCTGCCATCACATTTGTTTGACCGGTGTTAAAGGATAGGACACCAACACTCTACACAGATAGAGCAAACAATTATCTTTATTAAATAGACCATTTCAGAAGACTGCGTGCATGACATGCTAGGTGACCTAAATTCCTGCAGTCTCTGTAACCCAATCAGAAGTGCTGCAATGACCTGAAGCCCTAAGGCACATCTGCTAAGCGTGATAAACGCGCTTAAGTGACACTACACACACACACACGTGAGGTTAACAATGGAGGAGAACTGAACATCTAAGGTGATACTATTACTTCACTGCAAACTGGGCCTAGCCCAATGAAACGCCATTGAACAAACATGCAAATTCACCGACTGCACACAGTGGAATCATAGCCTACGACACAGTCCAAAGATCCACACATGACAGAGCCATAGACCCCCCACCGACCTATGAAGTCTGCAGTCCCCTTCTGTTCACCACAAAACCCAAGCTGTATTTTTTAAATGACACATTCCAAAAACATTTAAACAAGACTAGGCCAACGAAAGAGGACACATACATAATATTGAACGATTAAAAAAACGTAGCTCTCCCAGCTGACGGGACCAATGGGGGTGTGGGCGAGTGTAACGCCGGTACTTGCAAAGGCGACAAGTCCAACGTTCATTATGAACAGCACCCCTCGCCAAGACCTGCCTGCACGCTCGGCTCTACCTCATGTCAGCTTCTCAGAGTCTTGCGCGCAATTAGCTAATGATTTAGTTTACATCCTCCCTTTCAAGCTGTCCTACAGCTTCATCACAATAGTACGGATGCTGGCTGGCTTTTATAGCTGTCACACCAACACTAATGCGGTGTTTGGAAGGTAGTAATTACTAGTTGGATGAGTTCATGTGCGTCGAATTTATTGAGAAAGGCCGGTTGGCTAATGGGCAACAAGCTGACTCAACCATGAACTGAATGTACAGCTATCATACTTGTAAACAAATTATAGTGTTCACAAATCACATCAACAGATGGCTTTTTCGACATGTTTCGTTGCTGTTGTTGTTACATTTAACTGCTGAAAGTGCTATAATCAAGGTCATTTCCTCAGTAGGTGAACAGGTCAAAATGCTATTATTGAGTTCATTAAGGCTCCCACGTGGCACAGTGGTCTAAGGCACTGCATCTCGGTGCTAAAGGCGCCACTACAGACCTGGTTTGATTCCGGTCTGTATCACAACCGGCTGTGATCAGGAGTCCCATAGGGTGGTGCACAAATGGCCCAGCGTCGTCCGGGTTAGGCCATCATTGTAAAATAAGAATTTGTTCTTAACTGACTTCGTTAGTTAAATTAAGTCAAATAAAATAAATCCTTAGGTGTCGTCAAAATGTTGAGTTAATTTCCTTAGTGGGTGATGTCAGAGGTCAGCATGTGTGAGAAATCGCAGTTCAGGGATGATATGCTAGTCCGAAGTAGGAAACTCCGACATTTCCGAGTTGCTGATTCATTGCATTTGGCACATGTGTAACTACACCCCCCTCCCCCAATACCTCTTATGAATTGTAAGGGCTCGATTTAATCCTTATCACGGAAGTTTGTCGTTATTAAGCGCGATTTAAATTGAAAGGTATTTTCCGATTCCGCGAATGCACTCTGTGAATACGGGAACATGCATTTCAATTTCAATCGCGCTGATCTACACCGATACGGATTTAGTGGAAGATAGTGTCAATGACCATCCACCACAACAGGGCTGCCAAACTGTTTACACGGAGGGGCCCCGTATTTAAAACTCAAGACAACCAGATGTGGAGAGTTCCTTACTAATCAGTGACCTTTAATTCATCAAATACAACGGGAGGAACGAAAAAACCCGCAAACACTCCACCCCCTCCGTGGAATGAGCTTGACACGTGCACCAAAGCATTAATTCACAAGAGTTTAGTTAACCTGAGCATGTCTTTATTGAAGGCACACCCGACATTCACAATCACTCACGTTTGGAGACAGGATTGACACAATCAGAACTTCTCTAACAGCAACATGTGGATATTAGAAGGAATCAGAAATAATAGAGATAACTAAAAGTCATCTTTTATCTACTACTTTGAAATATGTTATGAAATGTCACTAATGAGCTGTGTCTCATTATAGTCAGAGGCAGCTTGTTAGACATTTTGTTAGACAGTAGGCATTGCTTGATTTCATTATTATGTTGGACTCTTTCTCTCACAGCTTCCTTTTGTTTTAGTGATAATTAATCCATATAGACAACTCAAGGTAAGATTAATAATACCCCCAAAATCAACCATCCCTTTAATCTGCCCCAAAATCAACCATCAAACATCCCTTTAATCTGCCCCAAAATCAACCATCAACCATGAACCATCCCTTTAATCTGCATTGTAAATCCAATCCACTTGGTCAGTGTCTAAATTAATATCAGAATATGAAATATTTAAAACCCATAAAACTATGATTTGCTATACTTTCAGCCAGATCAGTTATACGTTTGAGTGTTCAGTTCGATAACTAAAATACTGCATTTCCTCATACACAGTAACATTCTACAACTGCAGTAACATGATAACAACCAGATCTGAGACTAGTCAATACTGCCCCCTAATGGGCATAGTCAAATAATGTCTTCAATACAAGTTATACTGTGATCCATGCTGTTTACAGACATTTCTACAGTGACTATTTTGTATAGCTAAGTAACCCCTGTAGCGTGGGGTGTGTGGTCTTTAGCTTGGAACGGTCTCAACCTGCATTACATGGCTAATAGTACCCTCACTGCTATATGGGGTTGGCTGAGGTGGCGTGGGAGTGCTGTGATGGAGCTGGCTGGCTGAGGTGGCGTGGGAGTGCTGTGATGTAGCTGGCTGGCTGAGGTGGCGTGGGAGTGCTGTGATGGAGCTGGCTGGCTGAGGTGGCGTGGGAGTGCTGTGATGGAGCTGGCTGGCTGAGGTGGCGTGGGAGTGCTGTAATGTAGCTGGCTGGCTGAGGTGGCGTGGGAGTGCTGTAATGTAGCTGGCTGGCTGAGGTGGCGTGGGAGTGCTGTAATGTAGCTGGCTGGCTGAGATGGCGTGGGAGTGCTGTAATGTAGTTGGCTGGCTGAGGTGGCGTGGGAGTGCTGTAATGTAGCTGGCTGGCTGAGGTGGCGTGGGAGTGCTGTAATGTAGCTGGCTGGCTGAGGTGGCGTGGGAGTGCTGTAATGTAGCTGGCTGGCTGAGGTGGCGTGGGAGTGCTGTGATGTAGCTGGCTGGCTGAGATGGCGTGGGAGTGCTGTAATGTAGCTGGCTGGCTGAGGTGGCGTGGGAGTGCTGTAATGTAGCTGGCTGGCTGAGGTGGCGTGGGAGTGCTGTAATGTAGCTGGCTGGCTGAGATGGTGTGGGAGTGCTGTGATGTAGCTGGCTGGCTGAGGTGGCGTGGGAGTGCTGTAATGTAGCTGGCTGGCTGAGGTGGCGTGGGAGTGCTGTAATGTAGCTGGCAGGCTGAGGTGGCGTGGGTGAGGTGGCGTGGGTGAGGTGGCGTGCTGTAGTGTAGATTGGCAGGCTGAGGCTGAGGTGGCGTGCTGTAGTGTAGATTGGCAGGCTGAGGTGGCGTGGGTGAGGTGGCGTGCTGTAGTGTAGATTGGCAGGCTGAGGTGGCGTGGGTGAGGTGGCGTGCTGTAGTGTAGATTGGCAGGCTGAGGTGGCGTGGGTGAGGTGGCGTGGGTGAGGTGGCGTGCTGTAGTGTAGATTTGCAGGAGTAACTGATTCACGCTATAGGGCCGAACTGAACCGAACTGGTTATGCTGTCACCATAGTAGCTGGAACCGTGCTGCAAAGGACCTTGGGGAAATGAAACATCTGACTCAGCACAGTACAGGTCAGCCCTATAGTCCAGGATCAGGCAGAGGACAGTAAGGCTAGGAGCTCTTCATGGTCCCAGGGAAGAGACACTCTGCCGGGCACTTGGCTGTTCTGTCTCCTGGGATAAGACTGGTCCTCTTCAACCACACATCGTCATATAAAGCCACTAAACATCCATATATATATAGAGAGAGACAGAGAGAGAGAGAGAGAGAGAGAGAGAGAGAGAGAGAGAGAGAGAGAGAGAGAGAGAGAGACAGAGAGAGAGAGACAGAGAGAGAGAGAGAGAGAGACAGAGAGAGACAGACAGAGAGACAGAGAGAGAGACGGAGAGAGAGAGAGAGAGACAGAGAGAGAGAGAGAGAGAGAGCGAGAGAGAGAGAGAGAGGAGTTAGACAGAGAGAGAGAGAGAGAGAGAGAGAGAGAGAGAGAGAGAGGAGTTAGACAGAGAGAGAGAGAGAGCGAGAGGGAGAGGGAGGAGTTAGACAGAGAGAGAGAGGGAGGGAGAGGGAGAGAGAGGAGTTAGACAGAGAGAGAGAGAGAGAGCAAGAGGGAGTTTGGAGAGGGAGAGAGAGGAGTTAGACAGAGAGAGAGAGGGAGGGAGAGGGAGAGAGAGGAGTTAGACAGAGAGAGAGAGAGCGAGAGAGAGGAGTTAGACAGAGAGAGGGAGAGAGAGGAGTTAGACAACACACAGACCACAGGCTGCTGAAAGGCATGGTAGTTTGTTGAGATGCAGAGAACCCAGGACCCACCTCAGTGATGTTCATTTCAGCCACACCTTCTCCCTCTTTGTCTAGTTGCTGGAAAGATCCTGTTAGAATAGAAAGTCAACATAAACATGGGGCGGCAGGGTAGCCTAGTGGTTAGAGTGTTGGGCTAGTAACCGAAAGGTTGGACCCCCACCTTAAGGACATCCAGACAACTTGACACAACTGTGGGAAACATTGGAGTCAACATGGATCAGCATCCCTGTGGAACGCTTTCAACACCTTGTAGAGTCAACATGGGTCAGCATCCCTGTGGAACGCTTTCAACACCTTGTAGAGTCAACATGGGTCAGCATCCCTGTGGAATGCTTTCAACACCTTGTAGAGTCAACATGGGCCAGCATCCCTGTCAACACCTTGTAGAGTCAACATGGGTCAGCATCCCTGTGGAACGCTTTCAACACCTTGTAGAGTCAACATGGGTCAGCATCCCTGTGGAACGCTTTCAACACCTTGTAGAGTCAACATGGGCCAGCATCCCTGTGGAACGCTTTCAACACCTTGTAGAGTCGACATGGGCCAGCATCCCTGTGGAACGCTTTCAACACCTTGTAGAGTTCATGACCCGTGGGAATTGACCTTGTAGAGTTCATCCCTGTGGAACGCTTTCTTAATATTTTGTACACCTTGTAGAGTTCATGACCCGACGAATTGAGCATGTTCTGATGGCTAAAGGGGGCCTCAATATTAGGAAGGTGTTCCTAATGTTTCGTACACTCAGTGTCTATACACACAATGTAATGTCTCGTGTAACCTTTGCTAGGACCTGCTCTCAGCTTCATAAGGCATTACCATTAACCATTGAAATACTAGACTATCGACTACAACAAATATTTCCATTCAAGTCAATGTGCCGTGACGGGAGGGCCGGTGGCCACACTGACTGTACAGTAATTCTAGTTTGATGGCACTAATCATACATTCATCGTGACTAATATACTATACCGTATAGCAGTACAAACAGGAAATGACAGTACTTACTAAACATGGCTTCCAGTCTGACCAGACAGCAGATGAAGTTGTCAAAGTCTATGGCCTCGTTCTCAGCATAGCGAGCCACCAGGACCTGATTCAGCCTGTTGTTCAGTTTAAAACCTACGAGGGAGATGACAGAGTCAGTAGTGTGTGTGTGTGTGTGTGTGTGTGTGTGTGTGTGTGTGTGTGTGTGTGTGTGTGTGTGTGTGTGTGTGTGACTATACCTGCCGACTCCACAGCAAGTCGCATCTCATAGGAGCTCATGGATCCTGACTTGTCCATGTCATATTCCCTATAGATGACCTACCGATAAAACACACAGATATCACATTCTCTATAGATGACCTACCGATAAAACACACAGATGTCATATTCTCTATACATGACCTACTGATAAACACACAGATGTCATATTCTCTATAGATGACCTACCGATAAAACACACAGATATCACATTCTCTATAGATGACCTACCGATAAAACACACAGATATCACATTCTCTATAGATGACCTACCGATAAAACACACAGATATCACATTCTCTATAGATGACCTACCGATAAACACACAGATACAAACCAGGGTCCTAAGGAATTACAGTCCCCTCAGCTCTCACCAACAGCAGGTTCCAGACATGCAAACATGATCTCCTTGTAGTTGTGTGGTAGAGAGAGATACCAGACCTTACCAGCCACTTCCTGATCTTATTCCAGAGGGTTTGGAACTCTATCAGGCCGAGACGGGCACTGCCATCTTTCTGAAGGATCTCCGGGTCAAAGAATGTAGAGGAATAAAGAGAAACACTCAATAACTGACTGTCTGACTGAAACACTCAGTAACTGTCTGTCTGACTGAAACACTCAATAACTGTCTGCCTGACTTTAATCAGAAACACAAACTGGGTGCCTGACTGAAACACTCAGTAACTGTCAGCTCTGACTGAAACACTCAGTAACAGTCTGTCTAACTGAAACACTCAGTAACTGTCTGTCTAACTGAAACACTCAATAACTGTCTGCCTGACTGAAACACTCAGTAACTGTCTGTCTAACTGAAACACTCCAATAACTGACTGTCTGTCTGACTGAAACACTCAGTAACTGACTGGCTGTCTGAAACACTCAATAACTGTCTGCCTGACTGAAACACTCAGTAACTGTCTGTGTAACTGAAACACTCAGTAACTGTCTGTCTAACTGAAACACTCAGTAACTGTCTGTCTAACTGAAACACTCAATAACTGTCTGCCTGACTGAAACACTCAGTAACTGTCTGCCTGACTGAAACACTCAGTAACTGTCTGTCTAACTGAAACACTCAGTAACTGTCTGTCTAACTGAAACACTCAATAACTGTCTGCCTGACTGAAACACTCAGTAACTGACTGTCTGACTGAAACACTCAGTAACTGTCTTACTGAAACACTCAATAACTGTCTGCCTGACTGAAACACTCAGTAACTGTCTGTCTAACTGAAACACTCAGTAACTGACTGTCTGACTGAAACACTCAGTAACTGTCTGTCTGACTGAAACACTCAATAACTGTCTGCCTGACTGAAACACTCAGTAACTGTCTGTCTAACTGAAACACTCAATAACTGTCTGCCTGACTGAAACACTCAGTAACTGTCTGTCTAACTGAAACACTCAGTAACTGACTGTCTGACTGAAACACTCAGTAACTGACTGTCTAACTGAAACACTCAGTAACTGTCTGTCTAACTGAAACACTCAATAACTGACTGTCTGACTGAAACACTCAGTAACTGTCTGTCTAACTGAAACACTCAGTAACTGACTGACTGTCTAACTGAAACCCTCAATAACTGACCGACTGTCTTAATGAAACACTGATCAGGGTCTCCACCATAGAAAGAGAATGACTAGACCTCTTCCCCAACTGACTTGAATTGGAATGTCCATTCTAGTCATTCTATGTCTTTGGTGGGGACCCTGATCAACACAGACAGACCGTAGAGGATACATCCATGAGATTGACCATGGTCCTACAGGACTCCATACTGAAACCGTCTGTCTTCAGGTCTTTGTCTGAAAGCACACAACCCGCCAAACATTCAAACTGATGATCTGAGTCTTACTACAGCAGAACCCCACCAGGATTACACAACCCGCCAAACATTCAAACTGATGATCTGAGTCTTACTACAGCAGAACCCCACCAGGATTACGACACCCTCTGTTCTCCTGAGAGGAGGAGCTTACACCGCCTGTCGTGTGGTTTTGGGGTCAATAGTGTATGAGGACATTGTGGGTTCAAACGAAAGGAAACCTCTGTACTCACGTCTAGTCACCACCCTGTTCAGGATGGTCCTGAGCTCACGGACAGATATCTCCATGTCCTGTAGTCACAGAAGGGACAATGAGGAAACCCTGGTTCAGACATAGATCTTAAGAGATTTAAGCGTATTTGTTATCGAAACTACATATAGCATAGCTGATGGCCATCTCTAACTTAGCGAACAGATCAATAAGGGAAATCTACCTCTCCTGCAAGCTGAGCAAACATGGATTTGAAAGCTTCGTCGACGTCATCTTCACTGATGTGGTCCTGCAAGGGAACAGATGTGGTGATGTCATTTCAACCATTTTATCAGAAGTGTACAATGTAAAAATGACAATAACATGATAATGAAGTCTCTACATCAGGGATATTTAAAAAAAGAAATGTTCACCTTTATTTAACTAGGCAAGTCAGTTAAGAACAAATTCTTATTTTCAATGACGGCCTACCAGGGAACAGTGGGTTAACTGCCTGTTCAGGGGCAGAACAACAGATTTTTACCTTGTCAGCTCGGAGGTTTGAACTTACAACCTTTCGGTTACTAGTCCAACGCTCTAACCACTAGTCTACCTGCTGGTTACTAGTCCAACGCTCTAACCACTAGGCTACCTGCTGGTTACTAGTCCAACGCTCTAACCACTAGGCTACCTGCTGGTTACTAGTCCAACGCTCTAACCACTAGGCTACCTGCTGGTTACTAGTCCAACGCTCTAACCACTAGGCTACCTGCCTCCCCTCAACTATTCAATAACATGATAATGAAGTCTACATCAGGGATCATCGACCAGATTCAGCCTCTTGTCGGAGATGCTAATTGACCACAACTAAGCCCAAAAAGAGATTGTATTTGAAAAGCCTGTTTTTGACATTGTTTTGTGCACGGGGACATTGTCATGCTAAAACAGGAAAAGGGCCTACACCAAAATATTGCCACAAAGTTGGAAGCACAGAATCATCTAGAATGTCATTGTACGCTGTACCGTTAAGATTTCCCTTCACTGGATCTAAGGGGCCCGAACCATTAAAAACAGCCCTCCTCCACCAAACTTTACAGTTGGCACTATGCATTGAGGCAGGTAGTGATCTCCTGGCATCCCACAAACCCAGATTCGTCCGTCGAGCTGCCAGATGGTGAAGTGTGATTCATCACTCTAGAGAACGCATTTCCACTGCTCCAGAGCCCAATGACGGGGAGCTTTACACCACTCCAGCCGACGCTTGGCATTGCGCATGGTGATCTTAGTCTTGTGTGCGGCTGCTCGGCCATGGAAACCCATTTTATGAAGCTCCTCACGAACAGTTCTTGTTGCTGACGTTGCTTCCAGAGGCAGTTTGGAACTCAGTAGTGAGAGTTGCAACCGAGGACAGGTCATTTTTATGCCCTTCAGCACTTGGCGGTCCCATTCTGTGAGCTTGTGTGGACTACCACTTTGCGGCTGAGCCGTTGTTGCTCCTAGACGTTTCCACAATAACAGCACTTACAGTTGACCGGGGCAGCTCTATCAGCACAGAAATTTGACAAACTGACTTGTTGGAAATCTTATAATGGTGCCACAGTGAAAGTCACTGAGCTCTTCAGTAAGGCCATTCTACTGACAATGTTTGTCTATGGAGATTACATGGCTGTGTACTCGATTTTATACACCTGTCAGCAACGGGTGTGGCTGTAAATAGCCGAATCCACTCATTTGAAGGGGTGTCCACATACTTTTGTCTATATAGTGTATATATAGCTGATGAGCGGCAGGGTAGCCTAGTGGTTAGAGCCAGGTAGCCTAGTGGTTAGAGCGTTGGACTAGTAACCAGAAGGTTGCAAGTTCAAATCCCGAGCTGACAAGGTCAAATCTGTCGTTCTGCCCCTGAACAAGGCAGTTAACCCACTGTTCCCTGGTAGGCCGTCATTGAAAATAAGAATTTGTTCTTAACTGACTTGCCTAGTTAAATAAAGGTAAGAAATAAATTAAATAAAATAGTGCCCTCAAAGCTCATCAATAAGCTAAGGACCCTGGGACTAAATGGGGCCCTTGGGGGCCAAATGAAAGTGAGTGATTGCAGGTGTTGAGAAAACCCACCTCATCTTCCAGGTCTGCAGATATGATATCATCAAGCTCTCTGGAATGAGAAAACAGACACAATGAAAATCAACACACACAGACCACAGACGCCCACAACACACACTTACTCTGTCTCGGACTGTTTCTCAGTGAAGACTCGGAGGACGAAGTCGGCCTCCTGGCCAGACTCGAAGGTGGAGGGGACGATGAGGTATTCCCCTGGAGGCAGACGGAGGCGGTTGCTGACCTCTCTCAGGTTGATGAAGGTCTCCGAGCGAGCGCAGGATGAATGGGTCAGGAAGAAGTCCCTCTTTAGGTGCACGTTCTGACAGCCCCTGTACTGCAGAGGATCACGGTCGGAGACAGATAGACGTGGGTTTGAAGCTCAACCAGATGTGTTTTAAGTGTGGATCATTCAAATGAACTAATAATTAAGCCATACCCTAGGAAGTGATCATTTGTACAATGGGCGCCAATGCATGAAGCAAATTCCTGAAATATATAGCTTCCATACCTCTTCTGGAATCTGCAAAACGAAAAGAGAAAAATCATGAAGCTTTGGAAACATCAAAAAAATGATTGTCTGTGAACAGGTTATTTAACCAGACAAGTCAGTTAAGATCTAATCATTTATAATGATGGCCTGCTCGTCTCTCACCTCGTAGATGGCGAACCCGATGGTGTGCATGTCCTGTCCCTGTCCCCGATACCTCCTCCTATCCTTCTGCATCAGAGCCACCAGGAAGCTACAGGCCACCTCGTCATCCTCAGGGTCGTCGTCCTCCTCTAGCAGAGTGATCTTATACTGGGGGTTGATCCAGAACGTGTCTGGAGGAACACAGAGATAAGACAGAGTTATACTGGGGGGGTTGATGCTGCTGTGGTCCAGTTCTGTTTCATTAGCCATCTAGAAGTCTTTAGTAAGACTTAACATAGCCCATCTGTAAATAGCCCATCCAACTACCTCATCCCCATATTGTTATTTATTTTTTGCTCCTTTGCACCCCAGTATCTCTACTTGCACATTCATCTTCTGCACATCTAATCACTCCAGTGTTTAATTGCTAAATTGTAATTATTCCGCTACTATGGCCTATTTATTGCCTTACCTCCCTTATCCTACCTCATTTGCACACACTGTATATAGATTTTTCCTAATGTGTTATTGACTGTATGTTTTGTTTATTCCATGTGTTACTCCGTGTTGTTTGTGTCGCACTGCTTTGCTTCATCTTGGCCAGGTCACAGTTGTAAATGAGAACTTGTTCTCAACTGGTCTACCTGGTTAAATAAAGGTGATCTTGTCTACCTGGTTAAATAAAGGTGATCTGGTCTACCTGGTTAAATGAAGGTGATCTGGCCTACCTGATAAAAATAAAGGTGATCTGGTGTCTACCTGGTTAAATAAAGGTGATCTGGTGTCTACCTGGTTAAATAAAGGTGATCTGGTCTACCTGGTTAAATAAAGGTGATCTGGTCTACCTGGTTAAATAAAGGTGAGCTGGTGTCTACCTGGTTAAATAAAGGTGATCTGGTCTACCTGGTTAAATAAAGGTGATCTGGTCTACCTGGTTAAATAAAAGGTGAAATAAAATAAATAAAAATAAAATGATTTATTCAACATCATATCTGAACTGTTTTTCATGGTCTGGGATGGCATTATGTTGACTGTAAATGTGAATAGATACAGGATCTGAGGCTTTGGACTCTACTCCACAGTCGGGCCGTATGAAAAGGCTTTGGACTCTACTCCACAGTCGGGCCGTATGAAAAGGCTTTGGACTCTACTCCACAGTAGGGCCGTATGAAAAGGCTTTGGACTCTACTCCACAGTCGGGCCGTTTGAAAAGGCTTTGGACTCTACTCCACAGTAGGGCCGTTTGAAAAGGCTTTGGACTCTACTACACAGTAGGGCCGTTTGAAAAGGCTTTGGACTCTACTCCACAGTAGGGCCGATTGAAAAGGCTTTGGACTCTACTCCACAGTAGGGCCGTTTGAAAAGGCTTTGGACTCTACTCCACAGTAGGGCCGATTGAAAAGGCTTTGGACTCTACTCCACAGTAGGGCCGTTTGAAAAGGCTTTGGACTCTACTCCACAGTAGGGCCGATTGAAAAGGCTTTGGACTCTACTCCACAGTCGGGCCGTTTGAAAAGGCTTTGGACTCTACTCCACAGTAGGGCCGATTGAAAAGGCTTTGGACTCTACTCCACAGTAGGGCCGTATGAAAAGGCTTTGGACTCTACTCCACAGTCGGGCCGTATGAAAAGGCTTTGGACTCTACTCCACAGTAGGGCCGATTGAAAAGGCTTTGGACTCTACTCCACAGTAGGGCCGATTGAAAAGGCTTTGGACTCTACTCCACAGTAGGGCCGTTTGAAAAGGCTTTGGCTCAGTGGACCGTTTCTACACAGTAGGGCCGTTTGAAAAGGCTTTGGACTCTACTCCACAGTAGGGCCGTTTGAAAAGGCTTTGGACTCTTCTGGACAGTAGGGCCGTTTGAAAAGGCTTTGGACTCTACTCCACAGTAGGGCCGTTTGAAAAGGCTTTGGACTCTACTCCACAGTCGGGCCGATTGAAAAGGTCTTTGGACTTTGGACTCTCCACAGTAGGGCCGTATGAAAAGGCTTTGGACTCTACTCCACAGTCGGGCCGTATGAAAAGGCTTTGGACTCTACTCCACAGTAGGGCCGTTTGAAAAGGCTTTGGACTCTACTCCACAGTCGGGCCGTTTGAAAAGGCTTTGGACTCTACTCCACAGTAGGGCCGTTTGAAAAGGCTTTGGACTCTACTCCACAGTAGGGCCGTTTGAAAAGGCTTTGGACTCTACTCCACAGTAGGGCCGATTGAAAAGGCTTTGGACTCTACTCCACAGTAGGGCCGTTTGAAAAGGCTTTGGACTCGACTCCACAGTAGGGCCGTTTGAAAAGGCTTTGGACTCTACTCCACAGTCGGGCCGTTTGAAAAGGCTTTGGACTCTACTCCACAGTAGGGCCATATGAAAAGGCTTTGGACTCCAGTCCACAGTCGGGCCGTTTGAAAAGGCTTTGGACTCTAGTCCACAGTAGGGCCGATTGAAAGGCTTTGGACTCTACTCCACAGTAGGGCCGTTTGAAAAGGCTTTGGACTCTACTCCACAGTAGGGCCATATGAAAAGGCTTTGGACTCTACTCCACTAGGGCCGTTTAAAGGCTTTGGACTCTACTCCACAAGGGCCGATTGATCTGGACTCTACTCCACAGTAGGGCCGTTTGAAAAGGCTTTGGACTCTACTCCACAAGGGCCGTTTGAAAAGGCTTTGGACTCTACTCCACAGTCGGGCCGTATGAAAAGGCTTTGGACTCTACTCCACAGTAGGGCCGTTTGAAAAGGCTTTGGACTCTACTCCACAGTAGGGCCGTATGAAAAGGCTTTGGACTCTACTCCACAGTAGGGCCGTTTGAAAAGGCTTTGGACTCTACTCCACAGTAGGGCCGTTTGAAAAGGCTTTGGACTCTACTCCACAGTAGGGCCGTATGAAAAGGCTTTGGACTCTACTCCACAGTCGGGCGTTTGAAAAGGCTTTGGACTCTATTCCACAGTAGGGCCGTTTGAAAAGGCTTTGGACTCTACTCCACAGTCGGGCCGTTTGAAAAGGCTTTGGACTCTACTCCACAGTAGGGCCGTTTGAAAAGGCTTTGGACTCTACTCCACAGTAGGGCCGTTTGAAAAGGCTTTGGACTCTACTCCACAGTCGGGCCGATTGAAAAGGCTTTGGACTCTACTCCACAGTCGGGCCGATTGAAAAGGCTTTGGACTCTACTCCACAGTAGGGCCGTATGAAAAGGCTTTGGACTCTACTCCACAGTCGGGCCGTATGAAAAGGCTTTGGACTCTACTCCACAGTAGGGCCGTTTGAAAAGGCTTTGGACTCTACTCCACAGTCGGGCCGTTTGAAAAGGCTTTGGACTCTACTCCACAGTAGGGCCGTTTGAAAAGGCTTTGGACTCTACTCCACAGTAGGGCCGTTTGAAAAGGCTTTGGACTCTACTCCACAGTAGGGCCGATTGAAAAGGCTTTGGACTCTACTCCACAGTAGGGCCGTTTGAAAAGGCTTTGGACTCTACTCCACAGTAGGGCCGTTTGAAAAGGCTTTGGACTCTACTCCACAGTCGGGCCGTTTGAAAAGGCTTTGGACTCTACTCCACAGTAGGGCCATATGAAAAGGCTTTGGACTCCAGTCCACAGTCGGGCCGTTTGAAAAGGCTTTGGACTCTACTCCACAGTAGGGCCGTTTGAAAAGGCTTTGGACTCTACTCCACAGTAGGGCCATATGAAAAGGCTTTGGACTCTACTCCACAGTAGGGCCGTTTGAAAAGGCTTTGGACTCTACTCCACAGTAGGGCCGATTGAAAAGGCTTTGGACTCTACTCCACAGTAGGGCCGTTTGAAAAGGCTTTGGACTCTACTCCACAGTAGGGCCGTTTGAAAAGGCTTTGGACTCTACTCCACAGTCGGGCCGTATGAAAAGGCTTTGGACTCTACTCCACAGTAGGGCCGTTTGAAAAGGCTTTGGACTCTACTCCACAGTAGGGCCGTATGAAAAGGCTTTGGACTCTACTCCACAGTAGGGCCGTTTGAAAAGGCTTTGGACTCTACTCCACAGTAGGGCCGTTTGAAAAGGCTTTGGACTCTACTCCACAGTAGGGCCGTATGAAAAGGCTTTGGACTCTACTCCACAGTCGGGCCGTTTGAAAAGGCTTTGGACTCTATTCCACAGTCGGGCCGTTTGAAAAGGCTTTGGACTCTACTCCACAGTAGGGCCGATTGAAAAGGCTTTGGACTCTACTCCACAGTAGGGCCGTTTGAAAAGGCTTTGGACTCTACTCCACAGTAGGGCCGTTTGAAAAGGCTTTGGACTCTACTCCACAGTAGGGCCGTTTGAAAAGGCTTTGGACTCTACTCCACAGTAGGGCCGATTGAAAAGGCTTTGGACTCTACTCCACAGTCGGGCCGATTGAAAAGGCTTTGGACTCTACTCCACAGTAGGGCCGTTTGAAAAGGCTTTGGACTCTACTCCACAGTAGGGCCGTATGAAAAGGCTTTGGACTCTACTCCACAGTAGGGCCGATTGAAAAGGCTTTGGACTCTACTCCACAGTCGGGCCGTTTGAAAAGGCTTTGGACTCTACTCCACAGTCGGGCCGTTTGAAAAGAAAAAAGACGTGTTTTTTGTTTATTGCCGAAATGCTTTCTTGAACATGTGAACTTTCATGTGCCTTGACTGGTCTGGGATCTGTTTATATGAATACATTTACATTTTACATTTAAGTCATTTAGCAGACGCTCTTATCCAGAGCGACTTACAAATAGACATGTTAACTGATTAATGTCGTTTAGCCAAGGAGAAAGCACTGAGCTATACAGGGAGAAACACAGGATGCTTTCTCGGCTAGTCATGATTGGCTGAGATAATGGGTTGGTGAGTCCTGATTGGTCTGTCATGTCACAGGTTTCTGTCTATAACAGAATGGGCTTTTCCCTGGGTCAGTAGGTAGATGATCTTTGCCACAGTGGATTTTTGGAAAGCTATGGACAACTGTCAAAGTGTTGCTACAGCTCTTAAAAATATCGCTGCCCTGAATTTAGCTGGGTTTAAAAGCAGAGAGACTACTTTCTGGCACCTGAATTTAGCTGGGTTTAAAAGTAGGAGAGACTAGTTTCTGGCCCTGATTTTAGCTGGGTTTAAAAGTAGGAGAGACTAGTTTCTGGCCCTGAATTTAGCTGGGTTTAAAAGCAGAGAGACTAGTTTCTGGAGGACAATGCCATGCTGACTCACATGCGATTGGATGTGAGGATGGGCCTAAGGCTTAAGAGATGGGTGGGGCTAAGGCTTAAGAGGGTGTGAACGATGCTGAATGGGTTTAATTGAACAAAGAGCTCTCAATGAGGTGTGAAAACCTCCACAAAATCTTTTAAAAGGGCATTTCCTTCAACTTGTCTCCTAAATGGGATGATTAATGTATCAACTTTTAAAGCAGCATTCTTCCCCATGTTTCCTCCAACCACAGTGGTATATATAACATTTAGATGCTCGGAGTCTGTACTTTTGTAACAATAAGCAAATCACTTACATTTGACTTAGGCCTCAATAGAGAAATCTGGACACATATATTCTGTGTTCTGGTATGTGATCTGATTCTGACTCACTGGGGTGGTTCCTTCCTGCATCCCCCGGCAACCCGGTACTCTCTGATTCAGAGGGGTTGGGTTCAATGTGGAAGACACATTTCAGTTGAATGCATTCAGTTGTACTACTGACTTGGTGTCCCCCCTTTCCCTGGCTTCTACTGTAAATCTCCTGTAAATATGCTATGTGTTCTGGTATGTTCTACATGTTCTGGTATGTTCTATGTGTTCTGGTATGTTCTAAGTGTTCTGGTATGTTCTATGTGTTCTGGTAAGCTCTACATGTTCTGGTATGTTCTATGTGTTCTGGTATGTTCTATGTGTTCTGGTATGTTCTATGTGTTCTGGTATGTTCTACGTGTTCTGGTATGTTCTATGTGTTCTGGTATGTTCTACGTGTTCTAGTATGTTCTATGTGTTCTGGTATGTTCTATGTGTTCTGGTAAGCTCTACATGTTCTGGTATGTTCTATGTGTTCTGGTATGTTCTATGTGTTCTGGTATGTTCTATGTGTTCTGGTATGCTCTACGTGTTCTGGTATGCTCTACGTGTTCTGGTATGTTCTACGTGTTCTGGTATGTTCTATGTGTTCTGGTATGTTCTACGTGTTCTGGTATGTTCTATGTGTTCTGGTATGTTCTATGTGTTCTGGTAAGCTCTACATGTTCTGGTATGTTCTATGTGTTCTGGTATGTTCTATGTGTTCTGGTATGCTCTACGTGTTCTGGTATGTTCTACGTGTTCTGGTATGCTCTACGTGTTCTGGTATGTTCTATGTGTTCTAGTATGTTCTACGTGTCCTGGTATGTTCTACGTGTCCTGGTATGTTCTATGTGTTCTGGTATGTTCTATGTGTTATGGTATGTTCATGTGTTTTGGTATGTTCTACGTGTTCTATATGTTCTGGTATGTTCTATGTGTTCTGGTATGTTCTATGTGTTCTGGTATGTTCTATGTGTTCTGGTATGCTCTACGTGTTCTGGTATGTTCTACGTGTTCTGGTATGCTCTACGTGTTCTGGTATGTTCTATGTGTTCTAGTATGTTCTACGTGTCCTGGTATGTTCTACATGTCCTGGTATGTTCTATGTGTTCTGGTATGTTCTATGTGTTCTGGTATGTTCATGTGTTCTGGTATGTTCTACGTGTTCTGGTATGTTCTAAGTGTTCTGGTATGTTCTGGTATGTTCTATGTGTTCTGGTATGTTCTATGTGTTCTGGTATGTTCATGTGTTCTGGTATGTTCTACGTGTTCTGGTATGTTCTAAGTGTTCTGGTATGTTCTGGTATGTTATACGTGTTCTGGTAGGTTCTACGTGTTCTGGTATGTTCTACATGTTCTGGTATGTTCTACATGTTCTGGTACGTTCTGGTATGTTCTACGTGTTCTGGTATGTTCTACGTGTTCTGGTATGTTCTACGTGTTCTGGTATGTTCTAGGTGTTCTACGTTTTCTGGTATGTTCTACGTGTTCTGGTATGTTCTACGTGTTCTGGTATGTTCTACATGTTCTGGTATGTTCTACATGTTCTGGTATGTTCTGGTATGTTCTATGTGTTCTGGTATGTTCTACGTGTTCTACATGTTCTGGTATGTTCTACGTGTTCTGGTATGTTCTACATGTTCTGGTATGTTCTACATGTTCTGGTATGTTCTACATTTCTGGTATGTTCTATGTGTTCTGGTATGTTCTATGTGTTCTACGTGTTCTGGTATGTTCTACGTGTTCTGGTATGTTCTACATGTTCTGGTATGTTCTACGTGTTCTGGTATGTTCTACGTGTTCTGGTATGTTCTATGTGTTCTGGTATGTTCTATGTGTTCTACGTGTTCTGGTATGTTCTACGTGTTCTGGTATGTTCTACATGTTCTGGTATGGTCTACGTGTTCTGGTATGTTCTACATTTCTGGTATGTTCTATGTGTTCTGGTATGTTCTATGTGTTCTACGTGTTCTGGTATGTTCTACGTGTTCTGGTATGTTCTACGTGTTCTGGTATGTTCTAGGTGTTCTACGTTTTCTGGTATGTTCTACGTGTTCTGGTATGCTCTACGTGTTCTGGTATGTAAACATATGTACTAGTCAACTGTGTGTGACTCACTGGGGTTGTTACGGCAGCCCCCAGCGGTACTCCCCCGTCTCCACATGCCGTGGAACTTGATGGTGTTCCAGTGGCTGAGGCCGTCCTCACTCAGAGCGTCCGCCGTCAGGTTGCAGATCTCCAGACGGGAAAACTGCCTCAGGAACTCCTGGAACGACATCCTATAGACAGGGGAGATTAGGGTGATTTAACATAGTCACAACATAGTCCACACACCAGATCTAGTGTTATTAGTCACTACATAGTCCACACACCAGATCTAGTGTTATTAGTCACTACATAATCCTAACACCAGATCTAGTGTTATTAGTCACTACATAATCCTAACACCAGATCTAGTGTTATTAGTCACTACATAATCCACACACCAGATCTAGTGTTATTAGTCACTACATAATCCTAACACCAGATCTAATGTTATTAGTCACTACATAATCCTAACACCAGATCTAGTGTTATTAGTCACTACATAATCCACACACCAGATCTAGTGTTATTAGTCACTACATAGTCCACACACCAGATCTAGTGTTATTAGTCACTACATAATCCTAACACCAGATCTAGTGTTATTAGTCACTACATAATCCTAACACCAGATCTAGTGTTATTAGTCACTACATAATCCACACACCAGATCTAGTGTTATTAGTCACTACATAATCCTAACACCAGATCTAATGTTATTAGTCACTACATAATCCTAACACCAGATCTAGTGTTATTAGTCACTACATAATCCTAACACCAGATCTAGTGTTATTAGTCACTACATAATCCTAACACCAGATCTAGTGTTATTAGTCACTACATAATCCTAACACCAGATCTAATGTTATTAGTCACTACATAATCCTAACACCAGATCTAGTGTTATTAGTCACTACATAATCCACACACCAGATCTAATGTTATTAGTCACTACATAATCCTAACACCAGATCTAGTGTTATTAGTCACTACATAATCCACACACCAGATCTAGTGTTATTAGTCACTACATAATCCTAACACCAGATCTAGTGTTATTAGTCACTACATAATCCTAACACCAGATCTAGTGTTATTAGTCACTACATAATCCTAACACCAGATCTAATGTTATTAGTCACTACATAATCCTAACACCAGATCTAGTGTTATTAGTCACTACATAATCCACACACCAGATCTAATGTTATTAGTCACTACATAATCCTAACACCAGATCTAGTGTTATTAGTCACTACATAATCCTAACACCAGATCTAATGTTATTAGTCACTACATAATCCTAACACCAGATCTAGTGTTATTAGTCACTACATAATCCACACACCAGATCTAGTGTTATTAGTCACTACATAATCCTAACACCAGATCTAGTGTTATTAGTCACTACATAATCCTAACACCAGATCTAATGTTATTAGTCACTACATAATCCTAACACCAGATCTAGTGTTATTAGTCACTACATAATCCTAACACCAGATCTAGTGTTATTAGTCACTACATAATCCTAACACCAGATCTAGTGTTATTAGTCACGTGTAGCCGAATGCAACGTTTGATTAAAATGATTAAAATATCAGGTTTGAACTGTGAGAGTCACTCAGCACTATGACTAGCTGATGGAATTACAGTAAGCCCACTCAGCACTATGACTAGCTGATGGAATTACAGTAAGCCCACTCAGCACTATGACGAGCTGATGGAATTACAGTAAGCCCACTCAGCACTATGACTAGCTGATGGAATTACAGTAAGCCCACTCAGCACTATGACTAGCTGATGGAATTACAGTAAGCCCACTCAGCACTATGACGAGCTGATGGAATTACAGTAAGCCCACTCAGCACTATGACGAGCTGATGGAATTACAGTAAGCCCACTCAGCACTATGACTAGCTGATGGAATTACAGTAAGCCCACTCAGCACTATGACTAGCTGATGGAATTACAGTAAACCCACTCAGCACTATAACTAGCTGATGGAATTACAGTAAGCCCACTCAGCACTATGACTAGCTGATGGAATTACAGTAAGCCCACTCACCACTATGACGAGCTGATGGAATTACAGTAAGCCCACTCAGCACTATGACTAGCTGATGGAATTACAGTAAGCCCAATCAGCACTACGACTAGCTGAAGGAATTACAGTAAGCCCACTCAGCACTATTACTAGCTGATGGAATTACAGTAAGCCCACTCAGCACTATTACTAGCTGATGGAATTACAGTAAGCCCACTCAGCACTATTACTAGCTGTTGGAATTACAGTAAACCCACTCAGCACTATGACTAGATGATGGAATAACAGTAAGCCCACTCAGCACTGTTACTAGCTGATGGAATTACAGTAAACCCACTCAGCACTATGACTAGATGATGGAATTACAGTAAACCCACTCAGCACTATGACTAGCTGATGAAATTACAGTAAACCCACTCAACACTATTACAAGCTGATGGAATTACAGTAAACCCACTCAGCACTATTACTAGCTGATTGAATTACAGTAAACCCACTCAGCACTATGACTAGCTGATGAAATTACAGTAAGCCCAGTCCTACCAGAACTCTCCATCCTCCATCTGTAGATGCAGGTCCTCTCTCTCAGTTGGATCCAACTCATCCCACTCAGGAGAACTGGACACATACAGGGACACAAGAACAGACCACTAATAAGAAACGGAGACCACCTAGAGGATTGAGAAGGAAACTGCTAAATGGGATATACTAAGGGAAGAAACGGAGACCACCTAGAGGGTTGAGAAGGAAACTAAGGGAAGAAACAGAGACCACCTAGAGGATTGAGAAGGAAACTAAGGGAAGAAACAGAGACCACCTAGAGGATTGAGAAGGAAACTAAGGAAGAAACGGAGACCACCTAGAGGGTTGAGATGGAAACTAAGGGAAGAAACGGAGACCACCTAGAGGGTTGAGATGGAAACTAAGGGAAGAAACGGAGACCACCTAGAGGGTTGAGATGGAAACTAAGGGAAGAAACGGAGACCACCTAGAGGGTTGAGATGGAAACTAAGGGAAGAAACGGAGACCACCTAGAGGATTGAGAAGGAAACTAAGGGAAGAAACAGAGACCACCTAGAGGATTGAGAAGGAAACTAAGGGAAGAAACGGAGACCACCTAGAGGATTGAGAAGGAAACTAAGGGAAGAAACAGAGACCACCTAGATGGTTGAGAAGGAAACTAAGGGAAGAAACAGAGACCACCTAGATGGTTGAGATGGAAACTAAGGGAAGAAACGGAGACCACCTAGAGGGTTGAGATGGAAACTAAGGGAAGAAACGGAGACCACCTAGAGGGTTGAGATGGAAACTAAGGGAAGAAACGGAGACCACCTAGAGGGTTGAGATGGAAACTAAGGGAAGAAACGGAGACCACCTAGAGGATTGAGAAGGAAACTAAGGGAAGAAACAGAGACCACCTAGAGGATTGAGAAGGAAACTAAGGGAAGAAACGGAGACCACCTAGAGGATTGAGAAGGAAACTAAGGGAAGAAACAGAGACCACCTAGATGGTTGAGCTGGAAACTAAGGGAAGAAACGGAGACCACCTAGAGGGTTGAGATGGAAACTAAGGGAAGAAACGGAGACCACCTAGAGGGTTGAGATGGAAACTAAGGGACGAAACGGAGACCACCTAGAGGGTTGAGATGGAAACTAAGGGAAGAAACTGAGACCACCTAGATGGTTGAGATGGAAACTAAGGGAAGAAACGGAGACCACCTAGAGGGTTGAGATGGAAACTGAGGGAAGAAACGGAGACCACCTAGAGGGTTGAGATGGAAACTAAGGGAAGAAACGGAGACCACCTAGAGGGTTGAGATGGAAACTAAGGGAAGAAACGGAGACCACCTCGAGGGTTGAGATGGAAACTAAGGGAAGAAACGGAGACCACCTAGAGGGTTGAGATGGAAACTAAGGGAAGAAACGGAGACCACCTAGAGGGTTGAGATGGAAACTAAGGGAATGGATCAGCCATTATGTGTTATGCAAGCTTCAGGTTTGTGGTGACAATGTGGGGTTCGTCGTAGTTCTGTAGGTTGTACTAACCTGTTGGTTCAGGTTTGGGAATGTGGAAGTAGTGGTTCTGTTATAGCAGTGTTAAGGTCAGGGTTAGAGGTAGAGGTAGTGGAGACTCACTTGTCGCTCCAGGCCCCAGTCCACTCCACCTGTCCCCAGGGGTTCCTCACCCTGATCAGTCTCTCCACCTGACCCTGGTAGTCCACCTGCAACAGGACAGGGGTAGACAGATATCACTAACACTCACAGACACGTACAACGACAATACACAGTCTACATACTGACAACACACTAGAGACACAGTCTACCTACTCACAACACACTAGAGACACAGTCTACATACTGACAACACACTAGAAACACAGTCTACATACTGACAACACAGTAGAGGCACAGTCTACATACTGACAACACATTAGAGACACAGTCTACATACTGACAACACACTAGAAACACAGTCTACATACTGACAACACACTAGTAACAGTCTACATACTGACAACACAGTAGAGACACAGTCTACATACTGACAACACACTAGAAACACAGTCTACATACTGACAACACAGTAGAGACACAGTCTACATACTGACAACACACTAGAGACACAGTCTACATACTGACAACACACTAGAAACACAGTCTACATACTGACAACACACTAGAGACAGTCTACATACTGACAACACACTAGAAACACAGTCTACATACTGACAACACACTAGAGACAGTCTACATACTGACAACACAGTAGAAACACAGTCTACATACTGACAACACAGTAGAGACAGTCTACCTACTGACAACACAGTAGAGACACAGTCTACATACTGACAACACACTAGTACCAGTCTATATACTGACAACACAGTAGAGACAGTCTACATACTGACAACACACTAGAGACACAGTCTACATACTGACAACACACTAGTAACAGTCTACATACTGACAACACAGTAGAGACACAGTCTACATACTGACAACACACTAGTAACAGTCTACATACTGACAACACAGTAGAGACACAGTCTACATACTGACAACACACTAGAGACACAGTCTACATACTGACAACACACTAGAGACACAGTCTACATACTGACAACACACTAGAGACACAGTCTACATACTGACAACACACTAGAAACACAGTCTACATACTGACAACACACTAGTAACAGTCTACATACTGACAACACAGTAGAGACACAGTCTACATACTGACAACACACTAGAAACACAGTCTACATACTGACAACACAGTAGAGACACAGTCTACATACTGACAACACACTAGAGACACAGTCTACATACTGACAACACACTAGAAACACAGTCTACATACTGACAACACACTAGAGACAGTCTACATACTGACAACACACTAGAAACACAGTCTACATACTGACAACACACTAGAGACAGTCTACATACTGACAACACAGTAGAAACACAGTCTACATACTGACAACACAGTAGAGACAGTCTACCTACTGACAACACAGTAGAGACACAGTCTACATACTGACAACACACTAGTACCAGTCTATATACTGACAACACAGTAGAGACAGTCTACATACTGACAACACACTAGAGACACAGTCTACATACTGACAACACACTAGTAACAGTCTACATACTGACAACACAGTAGAGACACAGTCTACATACTGACAACACACTAGTAACAGTCTACATACTGACAACACAGTAGAGACACAGTCTACATACTGACAACACACTAGAGACACAGTCTACATACTGACAACACACTAGAGACACAGTCTACATACTGACAACACACTAGAGACACAGTCTACATACTGACAACACACTAGAAACACAGTCTACATACTGACAACACACTAGTAACAGTCTACATACTGACAACACAGTAGAGACACAGTCTACATACTGACAACACACTAGAAACACAGTCTACATACTGACAACACAGTAGAGACACAGTCTACATACTGACAACACACTAGAGACACAGTCTACATACTGACAACACACTAGAAACACAGTCTACATACTGACAACACACTAGAGACAGTCTACATACTGACAACACACTAGAAACACAGTCTACATACTGACAACACACTAGAGACAGTCTACATACTGACAACACAGTAGAAACACAGTCTACATACTGACAACACAGTAGAGACAGTCTACCTACTGACAACACAGTAGAGACACAGTCTACATACTGACAACACACTAGTACCAGTCTATATACTGACAACACAGTAGAGACAGTCTACATACTGACAACACACTAGAGACACAGTCTACATACTGACAACACACTAGTAACAGTCTACATACTGACAACACAGTAGAGACACAGTCTACATACTGACAACACACTAGTAACAGTCTACATACTGACAACACAGTAGAGACACAGTCTACATACTGACAACACACTAGAGACACAGTCTACATACTGACAACACACTAGAGACACAGTCTACATACTGACAACACACTAGTAACAGTCTACATACTGACAACACACTAGAGACACAGTCTACATACTGACAACACACTAGAGACACAGTCTACATACTGACAACACACTAGAGACACAGTCTACATACTGACAACACACTAGTAACAGTCTACATACTGACAACACAGTAGAGACACAGTCTACATGCTGACAACACACTAGTAACAGTCTACATACTCACAACACACTAGAGACACAGTCTACATACTGACAACACACTAGAGACACAGTCTACATACTGACAACACACTAGAGACACAGTCTACCTACTGACAACACACTATAGACACAGTCTACAGACTGACAACACAGTAGAGACACAGTCTACATACTGACAACACATTAGAGACACAGTCTACCTACTCACAACACACTATAGACAGTCTACCTACTGACAACACAGTAGAGACACAGTCTACATACTGACAACACACTAGAAACACAGTCTACATACTGACAACACAGTAGAGACACAGTCTACATACTGACAACACACTAGAGACACAGTCTACATACTGACAACACACTAGAAACACAGTCTACATACTGACAACACACTAGAGACAGTCTACATACTGACAACACACTAGAAACACAGTCTACATACTGACAACACACTAGAGACAGTCTACATACTGACAACACAGTAGAGACACAGTCTACATACTGACAACACCGTAGAGACAGTCTACCTACTGACAACACAGTAGAGACAGTCTACCTACTGACAACACACTAGAAACACAGTCTACCTACTGACAACACACTAGAAACACAGTCTACATACTGACAACACAGTAGAGACAGTCTACCTACTGACAACACAGTAGAGACAGTCTACATACTGACAACACAGTAGAGACAGTCTACCTACTGACAACACAGTAGAGACACAGTCTACATACTGACAACACAGTAGAGACAGTCTACCTACTGACAACACAGTAGAGACACAGTCTACATACTGACAACACACTAGAGACAGTCTACATACTGACAACACAGTAGAGACACAGTCTACATACTGACAACACCGTAGAGACAGTCTACCTACTGACAACACAGTAGAGACAGTCTACCTACTGACAACACACTAGAAACACAGTCTACCTACTGACAACACACTAGAAACACAGTCTACATACTGACAACACAGTAGAGACAGTCTACCTACTGACAACACAGTAGAGACAGTCTACATACTGACAACACACTAGAGACACAGTCTACATACTGACAACACCGTAGAGACAGTCTACCTACTGACAACACACTAGAGACACAGTCTACCTACTGACAACACACTATAGACAGTCTACCTACTGACAACACAGTAGAGACACAGTCTACCTACTGACAACACACTAGAAACACAGTCTACATACTGACAACACAGTAGAGACACAGTCTACATACTGACAACACCGTAGAGACAGTCTACCTACTGACAACACACTAGAGACACAGTCTACCTACTGACAACACACTATAGACAGTCTACATACTGACAACACAGTAGAGACAGTCTACATACTGACAACACAGTAGAGACAGTCTACATACTGACAACACAGTAGAGACAGTCTACATACTGACAACACAGTAGAGACAGTCTACCTACTGACAACACCGTAGAGACAGTCTACATACTGACAACACAGTAGAGACAGTCTACATACTGACAACACAGTAGAGACAGTCTACATACTGACAACACCGTAGAGACAGTCTACATACTGACAACACAGTAGAGACAGTCTACATACTGACAACACAGTAGAGACACAGTCTACATACTGACAACACAGTAGAGACAGTCTACCTACTGACAACACCGTAGAGACAGTCTACATACTGACAACACAGTAGAGACAGTCTACATACTGACAACACCGTAGAGACAGGTAAGACCCAGGTAGAACCAGGGTTCCTGGTCAGGTATTACCTGCTTCAGGCCGGTGACTGAGTAAGCATGTCCTTTCACCAGCTTCTTGAACGTGACTGACTCCATGTCAAAGGCACTGGTGATCTGTAGTCACAAGATGTCAGAAGAATACAAGACCCATGATGCATCTGAATCAGTGTTATGTTATTTGGATGAATTGACTATTTTATGCTATTGTGGTGGAGCTGATTAGGAACCACACTTTTGCAATTAGATATTTCCCCCTTGGTCTATAATGGTTAAGATGTTAAATCCAATCAGTTACACTATGTCATGCAAGTTCACGATGATGTTATGTTATGACGATGTCAAAGCTATGGTATGACTATTGCAAGTTTACGATGATGTTGTTTCAAATTAAATGTATTTATATAGCCCTTCGTACATCAGCTGATATCTCAATGTGCTGTACAGAAACCCAGGCTAAAACCCCAAACAACAAGCAATGCAGGTGTAGAAGCACGGTGGCTAGGAAAAACTCCCTAGAAAGGCCAAAACCTAGGAAGAAACCTAGAGAGGAACCAGGCTATGTGGGGTGGCCAGTCCTCTTCTGGCTGTGCCGGGTAGAGAGGAACCAGGCTATGAGGGGTGGCCAGTCCTCTTCTGGCTGTGCCGGGTGGAGAGGAACCAGGCTATGAGGGGTGGCCAGTCCTCTTCTGGCTGTGCCGGGTAGAGAGGAACCAGGCTATGTGGGGTGGCCAGTCCTCTTCTGGCTGTGCCGGGTAGAGAGGAACCAGGCTATGAGGGGTGGCCAGTCCTCTTCTGGCTGTGCCGGGTAGAGAGGAACCAGGCTATGACGGGTGGCCAGTCCTCTTCTGGCTGTGCCGGGTAGAGAGGAACCAGGCTATGAGGGGTGGCCAGTCCTCTTCTGGCTGTGCCGGGTAGAGAGGAACCAGGCTATGAGGGGTGGCCAGTCCTCTTCTGGCTGTACTGGGTAGAGAGGAACCAGGCTATGAGGGGTGGCCAGTCCTCTTCTGGCTGTGCCGGGTAGAGAGGAACCAGGCTATGAGGGGTGGCCAGTCCACTTCTGGCTGTGCCGGGTAGAGAGGAACCAGGCTATGAGGGGTGGCCAGTCCTCTTCTGGCTGTGCCAGGTGGAGATAATAACAGAACAGGGCCAATACTTTTAAAATGTAGGAACATCAAACTAACTGTCCCCTGGCTGTTTTCCAGGACCGCAGTACCAGGAGGACCAGGGAAGGGGGACTCACGTCGATGGAGCAGCCCAGCAACGAGCCTCTGTCCAGGGCTTTGCTGATGATCCTGTACAGGTCCCGTGGAGCCTTCCGGAGCTCGTACATCTCAGACACACCACCGGTGAAGTCCTCAAAACCTTCTGTGGTGCTGCCTCCAGACAGAGCCTCGTAGGAACCACTTAGCCTGACGGGAGAGATACAGGGATACACATTCACGTATCAGCTCAGCATTATCAACTAGTAGCATATTTCAGACAAGGATAAACTCTATATGACAGAGTGTTTACACTACTTGTACATGGGCCCTGGTTAAAAGTAGTGCACTTCATAGAGAACAGAGCGCCGATTGGGACGCAGCCCAAGGGCATTTTTTGGCCTACTTGGAGTAGGCCTTCTCCAGCAGGGCGCTCCAGAACTCATTGCCCTCGGCTGAGTGGACGAACATGAGCTCTCCATTCTTCGTTGGCAGCCGGTCATCAATCACCACGTCCACCCACTCACCAAACTGCCAGAACTGAAGACAGAGAGACAGAATGTTTCTGTTTTTCTTATAGCAACATCAGCTGGATAGCAAAACACTGAACACAGCTGTCTCCTGAAACCGAGAGTAGGTCTCAATTTAAAAAGTGGTGACTTCCCTAAAAAGCTACCTCAAAGGGCAGCGTCTGGTGGCTGACCTGCCTATACTGATAGATAGACCTAGTGCACGGTTCTGACTGTCTGTCTGGTGTCTGACCTGCCTATACTGATAGATAGACCTAGTGCACAGTTCTGTCTGTCTGGTGGCTGACCTGCCTATACTGATAGATAGACCTAGTGCACGGTTCTGTCTGGTGTCTGTCTGGTGTCTGACCTGCCTATACTGATAGATAGACCTAGTGCACGGTTCTGTCTGTCTGTCTGGTGACTGACCTGCCTATACTGATAGATGATAGATAGACCTGCTTATACTGATAGATAGACCTAGTGCACGGTTCTGTCTGTCTGGTGACTGACCTGCCTATACTGATAGATAGACCTCGTGCACGGTTCTGTCTGTCTGGTGGCTGACCTGCCTATACTGATAGATAGACCTCGTGCACGGTTCTGACTGTCTGGTGGCTCACCTGCCTATACTGATAGATAGACCTAGTGCACGGTTCTGTCTGTCTGGTGTCTGACCTGCCTATACTGATAGATAGACCTAGTGCCCGGTTCTGTCTGTCTGGTGTCTGACCTGCCTATACTGATAGATAGACCTCGTGCACGGTTCTGACTGTCTGGTGGCTCACCTGCCTATACTGATAGATAGACCTAGTGCACGGTTCTGACTGTCTGGTGGCTCACCTGCCTATACTGATAGATAGACCTAGTGCACGGTTCTGTCTGTCTGGTGTCTGACCTGCCTATACTGATAGATAGACCTAGTGCACGGTTCTGACTGTCTGGTGGCTCACCTGCCTATACTGATAGATAGACCTAGTGCACGGTTCTGACTGTCTGGTGGCTCACCTGCCTATACTGATAGATAGACCTCGTGCACGGTTCTGTCTGTCTGTCTGGTTGCTGACCTGTCATACAGGCAGGCAGCAGGCAAGCAGCTCAAGATTATTTGATTGACAGTTCTGGTCGTCTAGTGATAGACCTTCGTCCCACTTCAGCAGCGGCATTCCTTTACAAACTAGTAAATGCCCATTCAGAGACCGTTCTAAACTAATTCCAGAGAAGGTTTTGTGTGGACATTTAGAAAGCGGTAGTGTACCCTTAAAGCCAATTTATGCTTGATCCGAGGCTCTGTACTGCATCGCTCCTCCCAAATTGTGTAAGAATGCGGAAGGCTCCATATTTCAATAGCTCCGCATTGACATGATTGGCTGACGGTAGGTGAGGGAGCGGGAGGTCGTGTATAAACACAAACTCACTTCCTTGACAACTTCCTTCACAACAGCACTGCGTTGCTCCGCCAAGTGAAAGAGGTTTGAATGGCCTGCCTTCTTCAGAGGCAGTATCACCGTAAATACTGCACAGCCAACGCAGACGTCAGAATTGACCAAGCAGCACTCTTTACAGACAAACAAACATGCTGTAGCCGAAATGCTTTCAAGAGAATATGACTGCAGTAACGTTGCAGTAATATGACTGCAGTAATGTTACCATACCCAGTCTGCTAGGTGGTTGCTATGTTACCATACCCGGTCTGCTCGGTGGTTGCTATGTTACCATACCCAGTCTGCTAGGTGGTTGCTATGTTACCATACCTGGTCTGCTAGGTGGTTGATATGTAACCATACCTGGTCTGCTAGGTGGTTGATATGTTACCATACCCAGTCTGCTTGGTGGTTGCTATGTTACCATACCCAGTCTGCTAGGTGGTTGCTATGTTACCATACCCAGTCTGCTAGGTGGTTGATATGTTACCATACCCAGTCTGCTAGGTGGTTGCTATGTTACCATGCCCAGTCTGCTAGGTGGTTGATATGTTACCATACCCAGTCTGCTTGGTGGTTGCTATGTTACCATACCCAGTCTGCTAGGTGGTTGATATGGTACCATACCCAGTCTGCTTGGTGGTTGCTATGTTACCATACCCAGTCTGCTAGGTGGTTGCTATGTTACCATACCCAGTCTGCTAGGTGGTTGATATGTTACCATACCCAGTCTGCTAGGTGGTTGCTATGTTACCATACCCGGTCTGCAAGGTGGTTGCTATGTTACCATACCCAGTCTGCTAGGTGGTTGCTATGTTACCATACCCAGTCTGCTAGGTGGTTGCTATGTTACCATACCCAGTCTGCTAGGTGGTTGATATGTTACCATACCCAGTCTGCTAGGTGGTTGATATGTTACCATACCCAGTCTGCTAGGTGGTTGCTATGTTACCATGCCCAGTCTCTAGGTGGTTGCTATGCATAGGTGGTTGCTATGTTACCATACCCAGTCTGCTAGGTGGTTGCTATGTTACCATACCCAGTCTGCTTGGTGGTTGATATGTTACCATACCCAGTCTGCTTGGTGGTTGCTATGTTACCATACCCAGTCTGCTAGGTGGTTGCTATGTTACCATACCCAGTCTGCTGGGTGGTTGATCTGTTACCATTCCAGTCTGCTAGGTGGTTGCTATGTTACCATACCTGGTCTGCTAGGTGGTTGCTATGTTACCATACCCAGTCTGCTAGGTGGTTGCTATGTTACCATACCCAGTCTGCTTGGTGGTTGCTATGTTACCATACCCAGTCTGCTAGGTGGTTGATATGTTACCATACCCAGTCTGCTAGGTGGTTGCTATGTTACCATACCCGGTCTGCTAGGTGGTTGATATGTTACCATACCCAGTCTGCTAGGTGTTTGCTATGTTACCATACCCAGTCTGCTAGGTGGTTGCTATGTTACCATACCCAGTCTGCTAGGTGGTTGATATGTTACCATACCCAGTCTGCTAGGTGGTTGCTATGTTACCATACCCAGTCTGCTAGGTGGGTGGTTGATATGTTACCATACCCAGTCTGCTAGGTGGTTGATATGTTACCATACCCAGTCTGCTAGGTGGTTGCTATGTTACCATACCCAGTCTGCTAGGTGGTTGCTATGTTACCATACCCAGTCTGCTAGGTGGTTGCTATGTTACCATACCCAGTCTGCTAGGTGGTTGCTATGTTACCATACCCAGTCTGCTAGGTGGTTGCTATGTTACCATACCCAGTCTGCTAGGTGGTTGCTATGTTACCATACCCAGTCTGCTAGGTGGTTGCTATGTTACCATACCCAGTCTGCTAGGTGGTTGCTATGTTACCATACCCAGTCTGCTAGGTGGTTGCTATGTTACCATACCCAGTCTGCTAGGTGGTTGCTATGTTACCTGGATAAGAGCGTCTGCTAAATGACTTAAATGTAAATGTAAATGTTACCATACCCAGTCTGCTAGGTGGTTGCTATGTTACCATACCCAGTCTGCTAGGTGGTTGCTATGTTACCATACCCAGTCTGCTAGGTGGTTGCTATGTTACCATACCCAGTCTGCTAGGTGGTTACCATGCTATGTTACCATACCCAGTCTGCTAGGTGGTTGATATGTTACCATACCAGTCTGCTAGGTGGTTGATATGTTACCATACCCAGTCTGCTTGGTGGTTGCTATGTTACCATACCCAGTCTGCTAGGTGGTTGCTATGTTACCATACCCAGTCTGCTAGGTGGTTGATATGTTACCATACCCAGTCTGCTAGGTGGTTGCTATGTTACCATACCCAGTCTGCTAGGTGGTTGATATGTTACCATACCCAGTCTGCTTGGTGGTTGCTATGTTACCATACCCAGTCTGTCTAGGTGGTTGATATGGTACCATACCCAGTCTGCTTGGTGGTTGCTATGTTACCATACCCAGTCTGCTAGGTGGTTGCTATGTTACCATACCCAGTCTGCTAGGTGGTTGATATGTTACCATACCCAGTCTGCTAGGTGGTTGCTATGTTACCATACCCGGTCTGCAAGGTGGTTGCTATGTTACCATACCCAGTCTGCTAGGTGGTTGCTATGTTACCATGCCCAGTCTGCTAGGTGGTTGCTATGTTACCATACCCAGTCTGCTAGGTGGTTGATATGTTACCATACCCGGTCTGCTAGGTGGTTGATATGTTACCATACCCGGTCTGCTAGGTGGCTGCTATGTTACCATGCCCAGTCTGCTAGGTGGTTGCTATGTTACCATACCCAGTCTGCTAGGTGGTTACCATACCCTATGTTACTGCATGGTTGATATGGTCTGCTAGGTGGTTGCTATGTTACCATACCCAGTCTGCTAGGTGGTTGCTATGTTACCATACCCAGTCTGCTAGGTGGTTGCTATGTTACCATACCCAGTCTGCTTGGTGGTTGATATGTTACCATACCCGGTCTGCTTGGTGGTTGCTATGTTACCATACCTGGTCTGCTTGGTGGTTGCTATGTTACCATACCCAGTCTGCTTGGTGGTTGCTATGTTACCATACCCAGTCTGCTTGGTGGTTGCTATGTTACCATACCCAGTCTGCTAGGTGGTTGCTCTGGTACCATACCCGGTCTGCTCGGTGGTTGCTATGTTACCATACCCGGTCTGCTAGGTGGTTGATATGTTACCATACCCAGTCTGCTAGGTGTTTGCTATGTTACCATACCCAGTCTGCTAGGTGGTTGCTATGTTACCATACCCAGTCTGCTAGGTGGTTGCTATGTTACCATACCCAGTCTGCTAGGTGGTTGCTATGTTACCATACCCAGTCTGCTAGGTGGTTGATATGTTACCATACCCAGTCTGCTATGGTGGTTGCTATGTTACCATACCCAGTCTGCTAGGTGGTTGCTATGTTACCATACCCAGTCTGCTAGGTGGTTGCTATGTTACCATACCCAGTCTGCTAGGTGGTTGCTATGTTACCATACCCAGTCTGCTAGGTGGTGGTCTGCTATGTTACCATACCCAGTCTGCTAGGTGGTTGCTATGTTACCATACCCAGTCTGCTAGGTGGTTGCTATGTTACCATACCCAGTCTGCTAGGTGGTTGCTATGTTACCATACCCAGTCTGCTAGGTGGTTGCTATGTTACCATACCCAGTCTGCTAGGTGGTTGCTATGTTACCATACCCAGTCTGCTAGGTGGTTGCTATGTTACCATACCCAGTCTGCTTGGTGGTTGCTATGTTACCATACCCAGTCTGCTAGGTGGTTGCTATGTTACCATACCCAGTCTGCTAGGTGGTTGATATGTTACCATACCCAGTCTGCTAGGTGGTTGCTATGTTACCATACCCAGTCTGCTAGGTGGTTGATATGTTACCATACCCAGTCTGCTAGGTGGTTGCTATGTTACCATACCCAGTCTGCTAGGTGGTTGATATGTTACCATACCCAGTCTGCTAGGTGGTTGCTATGTTACCATACCCAGTCTGCTAGGTGGTTGCTATGTTACCATACCCAGTCTGTTACCATACCCAGTCTGCTAGGTGGTTGATATGTTACCATACCCAGTCTGCTAGGTGGTTGCTATGTTACCATACCCAGTCTGCTAGGTGGTTGCTATGTTACCATACCCAGTCTGCAAGGTGGTTGCTATGTTACCATACCCAGTCTGCTAGGTGGTTGCTATGTTACCATGCCCAGTCTGCTAGGTGGTTGCTATGTTACCATACCCAGTCTGCTAGGTGGTTGATATGTTACCATACCCGGTCTGCTAGGTGGTTGATATGTTACCATACCCGGTCTGCTAGGTGGCTGCTATGTTACCATGCCCAGTCTGCTAGGTGGTTGCTATGTTACCATACCCAGTCTGCTAGGTGGTTGCTATGTTACCATACCCGGTCTGCTAGGTGGTTGCTATGTTACCATACCCAGTCTGCTAGGTGGTTGCTATGTTACCATACCCAGTCTGCTAGGTGGTTGCTATGTTACCATACCCAGTCTGCTTGGTGGTTGATATGTTACCATACCCGGTCTGCTTGGTGGTTGCTATGTTACCATACCCAGTCTGCTTGGTGGTTGCTATGTTACCATACCCAGTCTGCTTGGTGGTTGCTATGTTACCATACCCAGTCTGCTAGGTGGTTGCTATGTTACCATACCCAGTCTGCTAGGTGGTTGCTCTGGTACCATACCCGGTCTGCTCGGTGGTTGCTATGTTACCATACCCGGTCTGCTAGGTGGTTGATATGTTACCATACCCAGTCTGCTAGGTGTTTGCTATGTTACCATACCCAGTCTGCTAGGTGGTTGCTATGTTACCATACCCAGTCTGCTAGGTGGTTGCTATGTTACCATACCCAGTCTGCTAGGTGGTTGCTATGTTACCATACCCAGTCTGCTAGGTGGTTGATATGTTACCATACCCAGTCTGCTAGGTGGTTGCTATGTTACCATACCCAGTCTGCTAGGTGGTTGCTATGTTACCATACCCAGTCTGCTAGGTGGTTGCTATGTTACCATACCCAGTCTGCTGGGTGGTTGCTATGTTACCATACCCAGTCTGCTAGGTGGTTGCTATGTTACCATACCCAGTCTGCTAGGTGGTTGCTATGTTACCATACCCAGTCTGCTAGGTGGTTGCTATGTTACCATACCCAGTCTGCTAGGTGGTTGCTATGTTACCATACCCAGTCTGCTAGGTGGTTGCTATGTTACCATACCCAGTCTGCTAGGTGGTTGCTATGTTACCATACCCAGTCTGCTAGGTGGTTGCTATGTTACGCTCTGGATAAGAGCGTCTGCTAAATGACTTAAATGTAAATGTAAATGTTACCATACCCAGTCTGCTAGGTGGTTGCTATGTTACCATACCCAGTCTGCTAGGTGGTTGCTATGTTACCATACCCAGTCTGCTAGGTGGTTGCTATGTTACCATACCCAGTCTGCTAGGTGGTTGCTATGTTACCATACCCAGTCTGCTAGGTGGTTGATATGTTACCATACCAGTCTGCTAGGTGGTTGATATGTTACCATACCCGGTCTGCTAGGTGGTTGCTATGTTACCATACCCAGTCTGCTAGGTGGTTGATATGTTACCATACCCGGTCTGCTAGGTGGTTGATATGTAACCATACCCAGTCTGCTAGGTGGTTGATATGTTACCATACCCAGTCTGCTAGGTGGTTGCTATGTTACCATACCCAGTCTGCTAGGTGGTTGATATGTTACCATACCAGTATTGTAAAGTGGCTGTTCCACTGTCAGAAGGTGAATTCACCAATTTGTAAGTCGCTCTGGATAAGAGCGTCTGCTAAATGACTTAAATGTAATGTAAATGCTAGGTGGTTGCTATGTTACCATACCCGGTCTGCTAGGTGGTTGCTATGTTAACATACCCAGTCTGCTAGGTGGTTGATATGTTACCATACCCAGTCTGCAAGGTGGTTGATATGTTACCATACCCAGTCTGCTAGGTGGTTGATATGTTACCATACCCAGTCTGCTAGGTGGTTGATATGTTACCATACCCGGTCTGCTAGGTGGTTGCTCTGGTACCATACCCGGTCTGCTAGGTGGTTGATATGTAACCATATCCAGTCTGCTAGGTGGTTGCTATGTTACCATACCCAGTCTGCTAGGTGGTTGCTATGTTACCATACCCAGTCTGCTAGGTGGTTGCTATGTTACCATACCCAGTCTGCTAGGTGGTTGATATGTTAACATACCCAGTCTGCTAGGTGGTTGATATGGTACCATACCCAGTCTGCTAGGTGGTTGCTATGTTAACATACCCAGTCTGCTAGGTGGTTGATATGGTACCATACCCAGTCTGCTAGGTGGTTGCTATGTTACCATACCCAGTCTGCTTGGTGGTTGCTATGTTACCATACCCAGTCTGCTAGGTGGTTGCTATGTTACCATACCCAGTCTGCTAGGTGGTTGATATGGTACCATACCCAGTCTGCTAGGTGGTTGCTATGTTACCATACCCAGTCTGCTTGGTGGTTGATATGTTACCATACCCAGTCTGCTAGGTGGTTGATATGTTACCATACCCAGTCTGCTTGGTGGTTGCTATGTTACCATACCCAGTCTGCTTGGTGGTTGCTATGTTACCATACCCAGTCTGCTAGGTGGTTGATATGGTACCATACCCAGTCTGCTAGGTGGTTGCTATGTTACCATACCCAGTCTGCTAGGTGGTTGATATGGTACCATACCCAGTCTGCTAGGTGGTTGCTATGTTACCATACCTGGTCTGCTAGGTGGTTGCTATGTTACCATACCCGGTCTGCTAGTTGGTTGATATGGTACCATACCCAGTCTGCTAGGTGGTTGATATGGTACCATACCCAGTCTGCTAGGTGGTTGCTATGTTACCATACCCAGTCTGCTTCATCTAGGTTGTGCTACTGAATGGAATAGTCTAGAATCCCTGCTTCATCTAGATATGTTACCATACCCAGTCTGCATTGGTGGTTGCTATGTAACAAGGACATTCTACAGTATTAGGCAACACTGCCTTCTCTTCTTGTGCACCAGACTCATGGAATAGTCTACAATCCCTGCTTCATCTAGTTATGTTAGTGCTACTGAATGGAATAGTCTAGAATCCCTGCTTCATCTAGATGTGTTAGTGACCCTGAATGGAATAGTCTAGAATCCCTGCTTCATCTAGATGTGTTAGTGACCCTGAATGGAATAGTCTAGAATCCCTGCTTCATCTAGATGTGTTAGTGCTACTGAATGGAATAGTCTAGAATCCCTGCTTCATCTAGTTATGTTAGTGCTACTGAATGGAATAGTCTAGAATCCCTGCTTCATCTAGATGTGTTAGTGCCACTGAATGGAATAGTCTAGAATCCCTGCTTCATCTAGATATGTTAGTGCCTCTGAATGGAATAGTCTACAATCCCTGCTTCATCTAGATGTGTTAGTGCTACTGAATGGAATAGTCTACAATCCCTGCTTCATCTAGATATGTTAGTGCCTCTGAATGGAATAGTCTACAATCCCTGCTTCATCTAGATATGTTAGTGCCTCTGAATAGAATAGTCTACAATCCCTGCTTCATCTAGATATGTTAGTGCCTCTGAATGGAATAGTCTAGAATCCCTGCTTCATCTAGTTATGTTAGTGCTACTGAATGGAATAGTCTACAATCCCTGCTTCATCTAGATATGTTAGTGCTACTGAATGGAATAGTCTACAATCCCTGCTTCATCTAGATGTGTTAGTGCTACTGAATGGAATAGTCTACAATTCCTGCTTCATCTAGTTATGTTAGTGCTACTGAATGGAATAGTCTAGAATCCCTGCTTCATCTAGATATGTTAGTGACCCTGAATGGAATAGTCTAGAATCCCTGCTTCATCTAGTTATGTTAGTGCTACTGAATGGAATAGTCTAGAATCCCTGCTTCATCTAGATATGTTAGTGCTACTGAATGGAATAGTCTACAATCCCTGCTTCATCTAGTTATGTTAGTGCTACTGAATGGAATAGTCTAGAATCCCTGCTTCATCTAGTTGTGTTAGTGCTACTGAATGGAATAGTCTACAATCCCTGCTTCATCTAGACATGTTAGTGCTACTGAATGGAATAGTCTAGAATCCCTGCTTCATCTAGATGTGTTAGTGCTACTGAATGGAATAGTCTACAATCCCTGCTTCATCTAGATATGTTAGTGCTACTGAATGGAATAGTCTAGAATCCCTGCTTCATCTAGATGTGTTAGTGCTACTGAATGGAATAGTCTAGAATCCCTGCTTCATCTAGATATGTTAGTGCTACTGAATGGAATAGTCTACAATCCCTGCTTCATCTAGTTATGTTAGTGCTACTGAATGGAATAGTCTAGAATCCCTGCTTCATCTAGATGTGTTAGTTCCTCTGAATGGAATAGTCTAGAATCCCTGCTTCATCTAGATATGTTAGTGCCATTGAATTCATTTGTTGGATCATGCTGTATTGTATGCTTTAATTCTGTAATGTATTGATGGTTGTATGTTTTAATGATGTGATGTATTGATTGTTGTATGTTTTAATTCTGTAATGTATTGATTGTTGTATGTTTTAATGATGTGATGTATTGATTGTTGTATGTTTTAAATCTGTATTGTATTGATTGTTGCTGCCTTCTTGGTCAGGTCTCCTGAATGAAAAAGAGACTCTAGATGTGGTCTCAATGGGCTTTTCCTGGATAAATACATGTTTTTTAAACAGACTCAAAGAAGGTCCATTATGGGTCGATCATTTCAGCAAACAAGGGAATAATAAAGGTTATTGAATGTAATGTAATGTGTAATGTAATGTAGTGTAGAGTAATGTAATGTAGAGTAGAGTAGTGTAATGTAATGTGTAATGTAATGTAGTGTAATGTAGTGTAGAGTAATGTAATGTAATGTGTAATGTAATGTCGTGTAGAGTAATGTAATGTAATTGTAATGTAATGTATTGTGTAATGTAATGTAATGTAATGTGTAATGTAATGTGTAATGTAATGTGTAATGTAATGTAATGTAATGTGTACTGTAATGTAATGTGTAGTGTAATGTAATGTGTAATGTAGTGTAATGTAGTGTAATGTAGTGTAATGTAATGTGTAATGTAGTGTATGTAGTGTAATGTAATGTGTAATGTACTGTGTAATGTAATGTTTATTGTAATGTAGTAATGTGTAATGTAGTGTATGTAGTGTATGTAGTGTAATGTAATGTGTAATGTACTGTGTAATGTAATGTTTATTTTTAATTTATTTTTATTTCACCTTTATTTAACCAGGTAGGCAAGTTGAGAACAAGTTCTCATTTACAATTGCGACCTGGCCAGGATAAAGCATAGCAGTTGGACACATACAACGACACACAGTTACACATGGAGCAAAACAAACATACAGTCAATAATACAGTATAAACAAGTCTATATACGATGTGAGCAAATGAGGTGAGATAAGGGAGGTAAAGGCAAAAAAAGGCCATGGTGGCAAAGTAAATACAACATAGCAGGTAAAACACGAATGGTAGATTTGCAATGGAAGAATGTGCAAAGTAGAAATAAAAATAATGGGGTGCAAAGGAGCAAAATAAATAAATTAAATACAGTAGGGAAAGAGGTAGTTGTTTGGGCTAAAATATAGGTGGGCTATGTACAGGTGCAGTAATCTGTGAGCTGCTCTGACAGTTGGTGCTTAAAGCTAGTGAGGGAGATAAGTGTTTCCAGTTTCAGAGATTTTTGTAGTTCGTTCCAGTCATTGGCAGCAGAGAACTGGAAGGAGAGGCGGCCAAAGAAATAATTGGTTTTGGGGGTGACTAGAGAGATATGCCTGCTGGAGTACAGGTGGGAGATGCTATGGTGACTAGAGCGATATACCTGCTGGAGCGTGTGCTACAGGTGGGAGATGCTATGGTGACCAGCGAGCTGAGAAAAGGGGGGACTTTACCTAGCAGGGTCTTGTAGATGACCTGGAGCCAGTGGGTTTGGCGATGAGTATGAAGCGAGGGCCAGCCAACGAGAGCGTACAGGTCGCAATGGTGGGTAGTATATGGGGCTTTGGTGACAAAACGGATTGCACTGTGATAGACTGCATCCAATTTGTTGAGTAGGGTATTGGAGGCTATTTTGTAAATGACATCGCCAAAGTCGTAATGTAATGTGTAATGTAGTGTAGAGTAGTGTAATGTGTAATGTAGTGTAGAGTAGTGTAATGTGTAATGTAATGTGTAGTGTAGTGTAATGTAATGTAATGTGTAATGTAATGTAATGTAATATGTAATGTGTAATATGTAATGTAGTTGTGTGTGTGTGTAACCTGACAGGAGGGAGATGTGTGTGTGTGTGTGTAACCTGACAGGAGGGAGATGTGTGTGTGTGTGTAACCTGACAGGAGGGAGATGTGTGTGTGGACAGGAGGGAGATGTGTGTGTGTGTAACCTGACAGGAGGGAGATGTGTGTGTGTAACCTGTAACCTGACAGGAGGGAGAGGAGGAGGGAGATGTGTGTGTGTGTAACCTGTGTGTGTGTGTGTAACCTGACAGGAGGGAGATGTGTGTGTGTGTAACCTGACAGGAGGGAGATGTGTGTGTGTAACCTGACAGGAGGGAGATGTGTGTGTGTAACCTGACAGGAGGGAGATGTGTGTGTGTAACCTGACAGGAGGGAGATGTGTGTGTGTGTGTGTGTGTGTGTGTGTGTACCTGAAAGTGGAAGATCCCGGCGTAGTCCTCTTGGAAGGACTGACCATGAGGGACCACGCGGTGGAGCAGCCTCTCATTGAGGGTGAGAGAGGCTATGGCTGCTAGGAGCCAGCAATCACCTGATGGGGGAGGGAGGAGGGAGAGAGCAGGGAGGGCGGGGCAGGTGGGAGGAGGGTGGAGCGAGAGAGGGAGGGAGAGAGAGACACAGAAAGACAGAGAGAGGGAAAAATGGTTGCAATCGTTTTAACTAGAATGGCCAGCAGGTGGAGTGTGTACCAGGCTGTGCTTGTGATGTCCGCCAGGGCCAACCCAGTTCTGGTCCAGGGCATGATGTTCCTTCCACTAGGAAGGAAGGCCCAGCGGCCCTGGACCTGAGCCAACCCAGTGTGTACTGTCCTGCCCCACAGTCCAACTCTGTTCTACCAAATAGGGATTTTCCACACTCACATTCTGTACTGAACCTATGAAAGGGGAGACTTGTTTGATTTCCTGAACCAGCTACTACTACAGCTGATTGGAGGTGAAATAAACAGACTTCACATTGATGACTGCAGTGAAAGCATGTTGTAAATCTTGAGTAAGGTGGAGGCAACATGATATAAATGTGTGGGCACTATCAGTACATCCTGTTTGTAAATACCACTATCAGTACATCCTGGTTGTAAATACCAGAGAGAGGAGAGAAGGAAGGTGGTTGTCTTACCTAGCTACCTCACATTGAATGCACTGACTGTAAGTCGCTCGGGATAAGAGCCTTTCAGGTAGTACTAGAATTGTTTCAAAAACAGGTCCTTTTTTTTAAGACTTCTGGTATCTGTTTACGCAGAACTCACCCAGTGCTCCCTGGCAGATGTCTGTTCTGGTAGCTCCTCCCAGGATGAACTGAGGGTCATCTGTCAGCTCCTGGAGCGAAGGAAAGGGAGGACTGGATTAGACTCTGGTAAAACAAACTGACTGGAGGTGAGAGGGACTGTATTTGTCCTATTGATCTTCTAACAATTCAACAATTAAAATTGACCTGGAAGTCCATTTACAGCATTCCTATTTCTGTTACTGATGCTTCTAGTTTTTCTGACAGCTGAGCATATCTGGCTCTTGAGAAATTCTAGAACATATGCAACTGAGGTAAACTAGTGGCACAACTAGGAAGTGGTCAGAGGAAGACTGGTCAAAAGCTGCACTGATCTCTACTGGCCAGACTGAGAGGTTCCTTCCTGTTCCTGTCTCTACTGGACTGACTGAGAGGTTCCTTCCTGTTCCTGTCTCTACTGGACTGACTGAGAGGTTCCTTCCTGTTCCTGTCTCTACTGGACTGACTGAGAGGTTCCTTCCTGTTCCTGTCTCTACCGGACTAACTGAGAGGTTCCTTCCTGTTCCTGTCTCTACTGGACTAACTGAGAGGTTCCTTCCTGTTCCTGTCTCTACTGGACTGACTGAGAGGTTCCTTCCTGTTCCTGTCTCTACCGGACTAACTGAGAGGTTCCTTCCTGTTCCTGTTTCTACTGGACTGACTGAGAGGTTCCTTCCTGTTCCTGTCTCTGCTGAACTGACTGAGAGGTTCCTTTCTAACTGTCTCTACTTGTCCCACACTGCCAGTCTGCCACACAGGCCAGTCACAGTGGCAGCTGAAGGGTGTGACAGCCATATTATAGTCTAGATTGGCAATATAACTGCAATATACACCAACACAGGTCATACGACACTGATCAACCTGAGTGTCTGTTTCTTCTTGTCCTCATACTGCAACACATGCCAGCCACAACAGCAGCTGCAGTGGCAGAACGTGACAGGGACAGGCATGCTGCTTTATAGACAAGGAAGTAGGAATGCAACGGTCCTGCAGTGCATTGTGGGTCCATGGCGTAAACAACAACACTGGTGGTCATCCTCGTTGGTGCGATGTGATCTGTGTGTGTAGTATACACACTGTCCCTTATAACTGACTCTATAACTGAGCTTGACATCAGCTCTCAAACCAATGACACATTCTTAATGAACTGCCCTACACTACGTGTTAGTATTTAACTAAGACACATAGACCCCCCCCTCTCTCTCACCGTGGGTCTCATCCATTCCACGTCCCTGGTCTTGGCAGAGTAGGGGGCCAGTTCCTTGAAGCCCAGAGAGGGAGGTTCGGCTAGGAAGGAGGGGTCCTGGAACAGACACCCCGCCTCCAGACACTCCTGCCTCAGAGCCTCATAGTCCTGGTGGAAGTCAATTCAAATCATTTCAAAATAACAGATACAATCAACAGTTAGAGCAACAAGATGTGCATTTGATGTCAAAAGCATTAAATCAATCTTGAATTATTGATTTTTTTTTTTTCTTCTCCAAAGTGGTCCTGGATGATGAAACAAATAACATCTAATGATAAAAGACAAGAGGCTGTGTGGCACAAATAGGCTCTGGTCTAAAGTAGTGCACTATATAGGGGATAGGGCCCTGGTCTAAAGTAGTGCACTATATAGGGGATAGGGCCCTGGTCTAAAGTAGTGCACTATATAGGGGATAGGGCCCTGATCTAAAGTAGTGCACTATATAGGGGATAGGGCCGAGGTCTAAAGTAGTGCACTATATAGGGAATAGGGTTCTATAGGGCCCTGGTCTAAAGTAGTGCACTACATAGGGAATAGGTCCCTGGTCTAAAGTAGTGCACTACATAGGGAATAGGTCTCTGGTCTAAAGTAGTCCACTACATAGGGAATAGGGTTCCATAGGGTCCTGGTCTAAAGTAGTGCACTATATAGGGAATAGGGCCCTGGTCTAAAGTAGTGCACTACATAGGGAATAGGCTTCCATAGGGCCCTGGTCTAAAGTAGTGCACTATATAGGGAATAGGGCCCTGGTCTAAAGTAGTCCACTACATAGGGAATAGGGTTCCATAGGGTCCTGGTCTAAAGTAGTTCACTATATAGGGAATGAGAATACATCCAAAGTTTCAAAACCATCAGAAACAAACTGACCTGGTTAAGGAAGGGTACGGCGTGGTCTTTGGAGCCCATTCCCTCGGCTCGTAGCCTGCTGGTGGCTATGCTAGCAGAGATTCCCCCTGACATGCTGACACAGCACACGATATACAGGAAATACAGTCAGTGGCCTGGGTGGGTGCTACACAGGCAAATCATTTACAGGGTCCTTAGCCCGGGCTTGATTGGCCTGTAGCAATGGACCCAATAGCCTGCTCTACTGTCTATGAGAGTGGAGATCTTTCCTGACCTACTGGAACCAGGGATATAAATACAGAACTGGGTGGGTGCTGCGCAGGCCACACCTGGGTTCAAAAACTATTCAAAGTCATTTCAAATAGTTTATAGACGTGGTTGATTGAGCTCGTCTGTTGCAATGCAACCAACGAAGTAGGTGTACAACTGCAAACCTCATCCACCTGGCACTCGAGGCAGGCCAAAGCAAAAAGATCAAAGTATTTCAACCATTTGAATAGTGTTTGAATCCGGGTCTGGGACAGGCACAGGGTAGAGGGTATAAATAGCAGCGAGCTAAGCTCACGGCACGGACACACAGCCCACAGCATAGCAACCATCAATTCTATTCCGGCTTTGTTGATTGTTGGTTGTTTTACTCGTTTTTCTGTGTATTGTGACTGTTTTTCTACCAATGAACCTCTGGTCCTGTGACCTGTAATATAACCTTGTGATACATTCTCCAGGTTTATCTTTCTGGGGTGGATCTATCATCGACTACTCTGGCCTTTCTCACCGGCAGTGAGTCAGAGTGTTGTTCAGAAATGTCTCCTACTTTAGTGAGTCATCGAACACTGCTCAGAGCTCTGATAACAGTTCCCGTTGAACATGTCTGAACACTGACTCATTGTTGGGTAATAATTTAGCTATTAGTCTCAGGCTTTTACTCTGTATCTCTAATGTATTTCTTCTGAGAGTCTTTTCCAAAGTTATTATAGTATAATTTAGTGTATTGAGATTCTGATAAATACATGTAATAGTGATATAGAAAACATTTTGGATTACAGAAAATGATTATGGTAGAATTAGGATTATAGAAAATGATTATGGTAGAATTAGGATTATAGAACATGATTATGGTAGAATTAGGATTATAGAAAATGATTACGGTAGAATTAGGATTATAGAAAATGATTATGGTAGAATTAGGATTATAGAAAATGATTTTGGTAGAATTAGGATTATAGAAAATGATTACGGTAGAATTAGGATTATAGAAAATGATTACGGTAGAATTAGGATTACAGAGAAATTTTAAGAAAATGAAGCAAGAAAAAATTGAACAAGCATAGTGGAACAGACTGATCAGAGAAGCATACAAGACCAAAAACTGAGGTACGGAAGAGAGGTTAGGGTGGAAAGGGGAGACAGGGACAGTAATCTCTAGCACCTCTAAAAGCCCCCCCCCCCCACAAGACACAAAGAGAGATGAAAATCTGATACCTTGAGTCTATGAGCAGGCTGCAGAGAAATAGGAGAAAAGAGGAATGTACAGTATGTAACCAATAACCCAAAGTCACACAGTATGCACTTTAGAAACAGTGTTAAGGCTATATCACATTCAGAACTTTCAGCGCAGCACCGTGAAAAATAACTCCTTAGACCAAAACATGTCATCCCCCCAAAACATGTCATCCCCCCAAAACATGTCATCCCCAAAACATGTCATCCACGCTGACAATCAAAGATAAATACGCAGAGTGATTGTTGGTAGTGTGGATAAATATTTGATGCTGTTCTCTCTACCCTCAGAATAGGCTTCTCTCTCCCCTCAGAATAGGCTTCTCTCTCCCCCCAGAATAGGCTCCTCTCTCTTTCTCTCTCTCATGTCCTCTCTCTCTACCCTCAGAATAGGCTTCTCTCTCTTTCTCTCTCTCTCCCCTCAGAATAGGCTTCTCTCTCTCTCTCCCCTCAGAATAGGCTTCTCTCTACCCTCAGAATAGGCTTCTCTCTCCCCTCAGAATAGGCTTCTCTCTCCCCTCAGAATAGGCTTCTCTCTACCCTCAGAATAGGCTTCGCTCTACCCTCAGAATAGGCTTCTCTCTCCCCCTCTCCCTCACATGTTCTCTCTCTCCCGCTCTCTCACATGTTCTCGCTCTCCCTCACATGTTCTCTCTCTTCCTCACATGTTCTTTCTCTCCCCCTCTCCCTCACATGTTCTCTCTCTCCCTCTCCCTCACATGTTCTCTCTCTCTCTCCCTCACATGTTCTCTCTCCCCCTCTCCCTCACATGTTCTCTCTCTCCCGCTCCCTCTCTCTCCCATGTTCTTCTCTCTCTCCCCTCCGACATCTCTCGCTCTCCCTCTCTCTCACATGTTCTCTCTCTCCCTCTCTCTCACATGTTCTCTCCCTCTCTCTCACATGTTCTCTCTCTCACATGTTCTTTCTCTCTCTCTCTCTCTCACATGTTCTCTCTCTCTACCCTCCCTCGTCTCCCTCTCTCTCACATGTTCTCTCTCTCCCTCTCTCACATGTTCTCTCTCTCCCTCTCTCACATGTTCTCTCCCTCTCATGTTCTCTCTCTCTCCCCTCCCTCGTCTCTCGCTCTCCCTCACATGTTCTCTCCCTCTCATGTTCTCTCTCTCTCCCCTCCCTCGTCTCTCGCTCTCCCTCTCTCTCTCATGTTCTCTCTCTCCCCCCTTCCTCGTCTCTCTCTCTCCCTCTCTCTCACATGTTCTCTCTCTCCCTCTCTCACATGTTCTCTCTCCCCTCCCTCGTCTCTCCCTCTCTCACATGTGCTCTCTCTCCCCCTCTCTGAACAAGGTCTGGCACCATGGCCAAGGGATGTCCCAGAGTACTAGAGAAAGTTTCATCAGGACATCTGTACTGTGTTAGGTAATGTGAAGTCCTCATTCTGTGTGGGTGAACAGCATGGAAGAAGAACAATACAGATTGTATTCCTCTCTCTCTCTAGTTCTCTCCATTTAAGGAGACAGAAGTGTTTCTTGTGGTTTGACCTTGAATAGCAAATGTAATAAACATTAGACGAAGTGTGTGTGTGTGGGGGGGGGGGGGGACAGACAGACAGACAGACAGACCCGTCTGTAGCGACCGCACAGTTTGGTCATCTAACTAATATGAAGAAGACTGTTTTAGATGTTCCTGATCTTTCATTTATCACTCAGTTATAAGAACATTCCATATAGCTTAGTAGAACCTGATGTATTAGGGAGTTGTAGTTTCTCTAGAGATAAATCAGATCAAACCTGGTGCAGTAGGGAGTTGTAGTTTCTCTAGAGATAAATCAGATCAAACCTGGTGCAGTAGGGAGTTGTAGTTTCTCTAGAGATAAATCAGATCAAACCTGATGTGGTAGGGAGTTGTAGTTTCTCTAGAGATAAATCAGATCAAACCTGAATTGTGCGATGTAGTAGGGAGTTGTAGTTTCCAACAGGCCAATATTCTACATGGATTAGCGCAGAAAATGCGGTAATTAACTACAATGACCATAATCCATTGCACGCCCGCTTAAAGAAGAGGCCTCAATCACAAACAGCTGTGGAGCAGCAGAACAAAGACAGGAGGGTGGAGGTTGATCTTATATGGAGACACCCGGCCCTGGGATGGAGTTGGTCGAGTTGCCTGATGACACTCAGGCCATGAAACAGATGGCACCACAGATTTTTGTCACCTATGAAAGAACCAATGTGTTACCTGACTCTGTGTAGACATCACATCTAAATGAGACAATGTGTTATGGAACTTTGCTTAAATGTCACGTGTAAGAGGGAGGATGTCTTGTGTGGCTGTAATCAAAGGAGGCATGTTCTTGGCAACTAAGGGGTATAAAACACAATGTAAAAGACTTCTGGGGTAAAGTAAGAACAGAACTGGATTGTTAGAAGACTTCTGGGGTAAAGTAAGAACAGAACTGGATTGTTAGAAGACTTCTGGGGTAAAGTAAGAACAGAACTGGATTGTTAGAAGACTTCTGGGGTAAAGTAAGAACAGAACTGGATTGTTAGAAGACTTCTGGGGTAAAGTAAGAACAGAACTGGATTGTTAGAAGACTTCTGGGGTAAAGTAAGAACAGAACTGGATTGTTAGAAGACTTCTGGGGTAAAGTAAGAACAGAACTGGATTGTTAGAAGACTTCTGGGGTAAAGTAAGAACAGAACTGGATTGTTAGAAGACTTCTGGGGTAAAGTAAGAACGGAACTGGATTGTTAGAAGACTTCTGGGGTAAAGTAAGAACGGAACTGGATTGTTAGAAGACTTCTGGGTAAAGTAAGAACAGAACTGGATTGTTAGAAGACTTCTGGGGTAAAGTAAGAACAGAACTGGATTGTTAGAAGACTTCTGGGGTAAAGTAAGAACAGAACTGGATTGTTAGAAGACTTCTGGGGTAAAGTAAGAACAGAACTGGATTGTTAGAAGACTTCTGGGGTAAAGTAAGAACGGAACTGGATTGTTAGAAGACTTCTGGGGTAAAGTAAGAACGGAACTGGATTGTTAGAAGACTTCTGGGGTAAAGTAAGAACAGAACTGGATTGTTAGAAGACTTCTGGGGTAAAGTAAGAACGGAACTGGATTGTTAGAAGACTTCTGGGGTAAAGTAAGAACAGAACTGGATTGTTAGAAGACTTCTGGGGTAAAGTAAGAACAGAACTGGATTGTTAGAAGACTTCTGGGGTAAAGTAAGAACAGAACTGGATTGTTAGAAGACTTCTGGGGTAAAGTAAGAACGGAACTGGATTGTTAGAAGACTTCTGGGGTAAAGTAAGAACGGAACTGGATTGTTAGAAGACTTCTGGGGTAAAGTAAGAACAGAACTGGATTGTTAGAAGACTTCTGGGGTAAAGTAAGAACGGAACTGGATTGTTAGAAGACTTCTGGGGTAAAGTAAGAACAGAACTGGATTGTTAGAAGACTTCTGGGGTAAAGTAAGAACAGAACTGGATTGTTATTGTTAGAAGCTACTGCATTATAATCACTATATATATATTTTTTAACTGTGCAATTTATCAGTTGTGAAACTGTGGAACCAAAAGAGAGGTGTTACTGGTTTTCATTAACTAGTGGAACCAAAAGCCAAAAGAAGAGCAACATTATAACAGTTACAGGCTCAGGGGGTTCACCGTAGGTGTCCCACGGCCAAACTACATGCGACTCGTTTCAGGAAACTAGGCGTATGTCGCATGTCACTACTTCACAGGCATTTCAACACAAACATGTATTTGTTTTAAATCAAAATGCATTTTTTTTTGTCAGAAATGCCTTCTGGAATATGTGAACTTTCATGTGCCAAAACAGAGTTTAATGGTTCCAGTCTGTGTGAAGTGTTTCTCCATGTATACAGGTCAGAGTCTAGCTACATTTTACAGATATAACTTCATCATTTGGTCAGAAAGTCATGTTTATTGCGAAACGTTAGCTTGCTGGCTCGCTAGCTAACATTACGTGTATGATCTGTGTAGTAATATAATTTGAATCAGAAATCCATTTGCATTGCTAGTTATAGCCTAATGTTAGCTAGCTAACATTGAACCTAGTTTGTTAACTTTAGCTACCTGCAGATTCATACCACAGTTATGACAATGTTTGTATTGGTGGTAGTATGAGTTGGGGGTATGCCGGTTCATTGTTTAGCTAGATACCTAGTTACCTAGCTAGCTACATGTCTAAACAAAATACTCCACTTCGGCCAGCTTATTACTTACCCATCAAATTAGCCAGGTCTGTCAGGGGGTGATTACAGCCATCTATAGTATTTCATGAACATGTGTACATGTCTAGACAATAGTGACCCATCCACCTAGCTAGATGTATCTGGGGGGTGGTTATAGCTTTTCATTCACATGACCAATCAATTTAGACATGTGTCTTGGTAAGTGTCATCTAATAATGATACGATATTTATAAAATATTTGTATCTGGACACTATCTGTTTCTGATATTGCTACTATACAAATAACCATTTCACGTGACAAATAAACTTAAGATTTTCTTTGATATAGCATGTGTGAATCCTTAAAGAGATGGGTGGGGCTAAGTCTTAAGAAGGTGTGAACGATGCTGAATGGGTGTTGACAAAGAAGAGCTCTCCAGTAGGTACCAAAACATTCAAGGGTCATTTTCTCAAAAGTGGAGTTAGTTCATTAACTTTCAAAGCAGAATTACTTTCCCATTGTTCCTCAACTGCTGTGTATGACACCATTGTCTAGCTTTGAGTGTCTACTTTTATCCAATGTAAAAAAAAATGTAAATAAAAAATTTGCACCATAAGACCGAATCGAGGTGGTCGGTCACATATTGTGTGCTCCAACAGGAAACCACAGTGAAGCTCCGGGATAACTGTGTAAAATACACACAAAAGGAGCACTCGGTATCTTTTAGGGCTGTCCCCTACCAATTGGTCAGCCGAAAGTGGTCTGTTCTTTCGACCAATCGATTGGTTGAAATTTTTCAAATGTGCATTTTTCCATATATAGACACACCCTAATTGTTTTAACAAAATCAACTATATGCCTTGAGCTTGTCTGCTGCTTTAAGCTTATGGTTTGAGGAAATAAGACAAATAACTCAAGAGGGTGCCAGAGATCTAGATAACCAGAAGAAAAAAACCTAACCCAACTGTTCTCCTCCTGCTCATGCTGGTTTTCACAGATTCTGCCATTACTCTCTGAAGCCGGTAAGAGGCGACACGAGGAGTCGGCAACCTTTCTCATGTGGAATGCCAATTTGTCTCACCGTTTCTACCGATCTGCGTGCCAGTTATGGTTTTCATATGCACATTTCTGTGAAATAGTTTAATTTAATTTATAATATATATGATTTTTCTGACATGAAATTGTTTGGTGAAAATCTAACCCTTTTAAAAATGTTTTTTAACCCTTATTGTACCAGGTAAGTTGACTGAGAACACATTCTCATTTACAGGAATAGCTACAGAGGAGGGGAGGATGAGCCAAATGGAAGCTTGGGATGATGAGGTGGTGATGGTCAGATTGGGAATTTAGTCAGGACACCAGGGTTAACACCCCTACTCTTATGATAAGCGCCATTGGATCTTTAGTGATCACAGAGTCAGGACACCCATTTAACATCCCACCTGAAAGACTGCACCCTACACAGGGCAATGTCTCCAATCGCTGCCCTGGGTCATTGGGATATATATATATATTAGACCTGAGGAAAGAGTGCCTCCTACTGGCCCTCCAACACCACTTCCAGCAGCATCTGGTCTCCCATCCAGGGACTGACCAGGACCAACCCTACTTAGCTTCAGAAGCAAGCCAGCAGTGGGATGCAGGGTGGTATGCTGCTGGTTACAGGGTGGTATGCTGCTGGTTGCAGGGTGGTATGCTGCTGGTTGCAGGGTGGTATGCTGCTGGTTGCAGGGTGGTATGCTGCTGGATGCAGGGTGGTATGCTGCTGGTTGCAGGGTGGTATGCAGGGTGGTATGCTGCTGGTTGCAGGGTGTTATGCAGGGTGGTATGCTGTTGGTTGCAGGGTGGTATGCTGCTGGTTACAGGGTGGTATGCTGCTGGTTGCAGGGTGGTATGCTGCTGGTTGCAGGGTGGTATGCTGCTGGTTGCAGGGTGGTATGCTGCTGGTTGCAGGGTGGTATGCTGCTAGTTACAGGGTGGTATGCTGCTGGTTGCAGGGTGGTATGCTGCTGGTTGCAGGGTGGTTTGCAGGGTGGTATGCTGCTGGTTGCAGGGTGGTAATGCTGCTGGTTGCAGGGTGGTATGCAGGGTGGTATGCTGCTGGTTGCAGGGTGGTATGCAGGGTGGTATGCTGCTGGTTACAGGGTGGTATGCTGCTGGTTGCAGGGTGGTATGCTGCTGGTTGCAGGGTGGTATGCTGCTGGTTGCAGGGTGGTATGCTGCTGGTTACAGGGTGGTATGCAGGGTGGTATGCTGCTGGTTGCAGGGTGGTATGCAGGGTGGTATGCTGCTGGTTGCAGGGTGGTATGCTGTTGGTTGCAGGGTGGTATGCTGCTGGTTGCAGGGTGGCATGCTGCTGGTTGCAGGGTGGTATGCTGCTGGTTGCAGGGTGGTATGCTGCTGGTTACAGGGTGGTATGCTGCTGGTTGCAGGGTGGTATGCTGCTGGTTGCAGGGTGGTATGCAGGGTGGTAATGCTGTTGGTTGCAGGGTGGTATGCTGCTGGTTGCAGGGTGGCATGCTGCTGGTTGCAGGGTGTTATGCTGCTGGTTGCAGGGTGGTATGCTGCTGGTTGCAGGGTGGTATGCTGCTGGTTACAGGGTGGTATGCTGCTGGTTGCAGGGTGGTATGCTGCTGGTTACAGGGTGGTATGCAGGATGGTATGCTGCTGGATGCAGGGTGGTATGCTGCTGGTTGCAGGGTGGTATGCTGCTGGTTACAGGGTGGTATGCTGCTGGTTGCAGGGTGGTATGCTGCTGGTTACAGGGTGGTATGCTGCTGGTTGCAGGGTGGTATGCTGCTGGTTGCAGGGTGGTATGCTGCTGGTTGCAGGGTGGTATGCTGCTGGATGCAGGGTGGTATGCTGCTGGTTGCAGGGTGGTATGCAGGGTGGTATGCTGCTGGTTGCAGGGTGTTATGCAGGGTGGTATGCTGATGGTTGCAGGGTGGTATGCTGCTGGTTACAGGGTGGTATGCTGCTGGTTGCAGGGTGGTATGCTGCTGGTTGCAGGGTGGTATGCTGCTGGTTGCAGGGTGGTATGCTGCTGGTTGCAGGGTGGTATGCTGCTAGTTACAGGGTGGTATGCTGCTGGTTGCAGGGTGGTATGCTGCTGGTTGCAGGGTGGTTTGCAGGGTGGTATGCTGCTGGTTGCAGGGTGGTATGCTGCTGGTTGCAGGGTGGTATGCTGCTGGTTGCAGGGTGGTATGCTGCTGGTTGCAGGGTGGTATGCTGCTGGTTGCAGGGTGGTATGCTGCTGGTTACAGGGTGGTATGCTGCTGGTTGCAGGGTGGTATGCTGCTGGTTACAGGGTGGTATGCAGGATGGTATGCTGCTGGATGCAGGGTGGTATGCTGCTGGTATGCAGGGTGGTATGCTGCTGGTTGCAGGGTGGTATGCTGCTGGTTGCAGGGTGGTATGCTGCTGGATGCAGGGTGGTATGCTGCTGGATGCAGGGTGTTATGCTGCTGGTTGCAGGGTGGTATGCTGCTGGTTGCAGGGTGGTATGCTGCTGGTTGCAGGGTGGTATGCTGCTGGTTGCAGGGTGGTATGCTGCTGGTTGCAGGGTGGTATGCTGAGTGGTATGCTGCTGGTTGCAGGGTGGTATGCTGCTGGTTGCAGGGTGGTATGCTGCTGGTTGCAGGGTGGTATGCTGCTGGTTGCAGGGTGGTATGCTGAGTGGTATGCTGCTGGTTGCAGGATGGTATGCTGCTGGTTGCAGGATGGTATGCTGCTGGTTGCAGGATGGTATGCTGCTGGTTGCAGGATGGTATGCTGCTGGTTGCAGGATGGTATGCTGCTAGTTGCAGGGTGGTATGCTGCTGGTTGCAGGGTGGTATGCTGCTGGTTGCAGGGTGGTATGCTGCTGGTTGCAGGGTGGTATGCTGCTGGTTGCAGGGTGGTATGCTGCTGGTTGCAGGGTGGTATGCAGGATGGTATGCTGCTGGTTGCAGGGTGGTATGCTGCTGGTTGCAGGATGGTATGCTGCTGGTTGCAGGGTGGTATGCTGCTGGTTACAGGGTGGTATGCTGCTGGTTGCAGGGTGGTATGCTGCTGGTTGCAGGGTGGTATGCTGCTGGATGCAGGGTGGTATGCTGCTGGTTGCAGGGTGGTATGCAGGGTGGTATGCTGCTGGTTGCAGGGTGTTATGCAGGGTGGTATGCTGTTGGTTGCAGGGTGGTATGCTGCTGGTTACAGGGTGGTATGCTGCTGGTTGCAGGGTGGTATGCTGCTGGTTACAGGGTGGTATGCTGCTGGTTGCAGGGTGGTATGCTGCTGGTTGCAGGGTGGTATGCTGCTGGTTGCAGGGTGGTATGCTGCTGGTTGCAGGGTGGTATGCTGCTGGTTACAGGGTGGTATGCTGCTGGTTGCAGGGTGGTATGCTGCTGGATGCAGGGTGGTATGCTGCTGGATGCAGGGTGGTATGCAGGGTGGTATGCTGCTGGTTGCAGGGTGGTATGCAGGGTGGTATGCTGCTGGTTGCAGGGTGGTATGCAGGGTGGTATGCTGCTGGTTGCAGGGTGGTATGCAGGGTGGTATGCTGCTGGATGCAGGGTGGTATGCTGCTGGTTGCAGGGTGGTATGCTGCTGGTTACAGGGTGGTATGCTGCTGGTTGCAGGGTGGTATGCTGCTGGATGCAGGGTTGTATGCTGCTGGATGCAGGGTGGTATGCAGGGTGGTATGCTGCTGGTTGCAGGGTGGTATGCAGGGTGGTATGCTGCTGGTTGCAGGGTGGTATGCAGGGTGGTATGCTGCTGGTTGCAGGGTGGTATGCAGGGTGGTATGCTGCTGGATGCAGGGTGGTATGCTGCTGGTTGCAGGGTGGTATGCAGGGTGGTATGCTGCTGGTTGCAGGGTGGTATTCTGCTGGTTGCAGGGTGGTATGCTGCTGGTTGCAGGGTGGTATGCTGCTGGTTGCAGGGTGGTATGCTGCTGGTTGCAGGGTGGTATGCTGCTGGATGCAGGGTGGTATGCTGCTGGTTGCAGGGTGGTATGCTGCTGGTTGCAGGGTGGTATGCTGCTGGTTGCAGGGTGGTATGCTGCTAGTTGCAGGGTAGTGTACATGAAAATAAGGAGCTGGCAATTTGTAGGCTAATTAAACATATCAAAAAGTAAAATAATGTGTTTTAACTCCACCTTGTTTATTTGCCGAGAATAAGAGACAAAATGAGAAGGTCAGTGGCATGGAAGAGGATTGTTGAGTAGTTGGTGTTGATGGTGGGTAAAAGGAGATGTGAATGTTTGCAAGTCAAAGCCACAATGTCCTTTACCACAAGTACGTACCCACTGATATGCGTCTCGGCCTTTGCATCTTATAGGAAGTGAGCTTTATCCATCAATGCCATGACACCAGTATAATGAAAGAGCCATGAACTATACTATATGATATTCATTATGTTAAGATGCTATAATCCAATTGGTATCATATTGCATGGGAAATCCATGCTTAGTGTATTGTGTACAATGTTATAATGTGTGTTACTGGTGATTTCTAACATTTGGTGTGGAAATTTAAACACATTTACAAATGGTGGCTTTGATCACAGTTCTGAGGTTTTAGGTTGCTTGCAGGACAGGCAAACATTGTTGTGCAAATCTCTCTTCACCCATCATCACCAAAAATATATGCAATTCTCCTCCATGCCACTGACTTTATGATTTTGTCTCTGTATTCTAGCAAAGCAAAACCATATAGAATTGGTAAAACAGACAGACCGAGGATTGGCTGTCCTCCATATTCTTTGTTTGCGCTTTCCCGGAACTAATGACAGGCGGAACTTTGTTTAATGAACGGGACATTTTGTAGCTCCTCACCTGATTGGTTAACGGCAGCGGTGGCCGCGTACAATTTGCATAAAGTAGAGGAGAGCGGAACATTTTTTTTCTCTCGCTCCGCTAGCAGGATTCGCGCCGTCCTCCCGCACTTTGGCGAATCGTGAAGTGGCGGAAACCCTCCGTGAAGACAACGCGCCACGGGGAGGGATAGAAAGCAGTTGCTACGCGACGCTGGAAATACATGATCTCAGTGATTGATAGTTGGTATTCGGCTGTCATAGTAGTATGTCTTATTTACTTTGAAGAACTACTAAATAGTGATTTTGTCAGACAGCAGCAGCTCTATAGAGATATTACTTAGAATTAAATAATAGTAATAAAATAAAACTAATATAAACAACTTAAATAGTTTATTAAAGTATTGTAATGTTAATAATTGATGGTTAATAAGTGATCAGCTGTCATGAGCAGTCACTACCATCATAGGCCTGTTATTCATTGTTTTATTCTGTTGTTACAGCATTCAACCATCATAATGCATAGTGTATTAAATGCCTGTGTCGAAACCAAAATCGAAAACCGTGATTTTTTAGTTTTACAATCGAACCGAAACTGAACCGACCTCAAAAAGCACTACTCACTCAGCACTAGCGTTGTTTTTGTGTGTGTAAAAGAAGCATCCTCGGGGCAGGAACAAACAGGAACACCCTTTGCCCTCTGTCCAGTGTGTGTGCGTTGGCGCAGGAATGTCCCTCTTGCCAGCAGACCAGATGAGCTTGTGAGGCTCTCGGGTTATTTGATGAACAGAGTTTTCTCAGAGAACAGCTGATTCAGGCGGTCCTGGAATGATGTCATCCATGAAGCTTCCTTCCTGGTCCCGGACTCTACTTCAACAATGCCCCAAAACAACTATGACATCAGCCTCTCACCCGTACAACTATGACCCTTATATCCCAGTGGGCTACTCAGAGAGCTGTGGGTCCCTCAGTCAGGTATATAACCAAAATAAAGAGACGCGCGCCCCCCCAAAGCAACATTACATACGTAGGCCTAGTATTTGAAATAAACAATGACGGATTGACTTGTAATACGTGGGTATTATATTTTGTTTCAACTTGGTGAAATATTATCTGTGAGAATTGTTATGCTTTTCTACAGTTGAATTTAAATCATCCTGCGTTGCCAAAGTTCATAATAAACTCAGACGAGACCACTATGTTACTGCATTCTGGAACTGTCGCGTAAACGGTTCCCGTCTGGCTTATTGCACATGCATATCCTAGTTGACATGGCAGATTATGAATTGTGGTGGACCGAAATGAATAACTTCTAACATTGTAACGATTACAGAACCAATGTTGAAAATGTTTTGCAATCCTACTGTATGTTATCCTTCTGGACGGATATGAGCTACGGCAAACCGGTGAATCAAATCCTCTGCCTTCACCATGCGTGAAAAGATGCACTCTCTCTGACTAGATTTCCTGTAGAAACCGTTCAATGATGGTAACACTCACCACTTTGAAGACACCTGCTTTGATGTTTTTCCTAGTAACGTGCCAGACTTCCCGTTTACTATTGAATCGTATAAATCTCAGAACAGGGTGGGGGGGGTGTAACGTTAAACGGTGCACGGTGGTGGTTCAGCCGAGCAGTAGCGCACGTTCCGTACCGTCAATGTTACTGCGCTGGGCAAGCCCAACCACGTCCGCCGGGGAGGGGCTCATGGACTGTCCCAAGTAAAAGAAACGAGTACCAAATCAAACAGACAGCTCAAGAGACTGGGAAAACAATGCCATTTATTAATTAACATATATATCTTTGGTGAAGATGACACACAACTATAAGTAACAAAAAGCTGCATAAAAGGATTGAAATGATGTCTTACATTTCATCACAAAAGTAGGTTTAGGTTATAATCTGTAGTTCTCAATAGGCTTTGTCTAATAAAACAAATAATGCATAAAATTAAGGTTTAAAACATTTTGTTACGTCATAAAATGTGTGTCAAAAGAAACATCTTGAAAAGGCACTTTGGCTTATTTGTAGCTGTCTGAGAGAACAGGTCTTTTGAGAGAACAGGTCTTTTGAGAGAACAGGTCTTTTGAGAGAACAGGTCTTTTGAGAGAACAGGTCTTTTGAGAGAACAGGTCTTTTGAGAGGTCTTTTTCAGAGAGAGAACAGGTCTTTGAGAGAACAGGTCTTTGAGAGAACAGGTCTTTTGAGAGAACAGGTCTTTTGAGAGAACAGGTCTTTTGAGAGAACAGGTCTTTTGAGAGAACAGGTCTTTTGAGAGAACAGGTCTTTTGAGAGAACAGGTCTTTTGAGAGAACAGGTCTTTTGAGAGAACAGGTCTTTGAGAGAACAGGTCTTTGAGAGACCAGGTCAGAGAGAGACCAGTCAGAGAGAGACCAGTCAGAGAGAGAACAGTCAGAGATAGAGAACAGTCCGGGAGAACTGGTCTTCGGGAGAACTGGTCTTCGGGAGAACAGGTCTTTGGGAGAACAGGTCTTTGGGAGAACAGTCAGAGAGAACTGGTCTTTGAGAGAACAGGTCTTTTGAGAGAACAGGTCTTTTGAGAGAACAGGTCTTTGGGAGAACAGGTCTTTGGGAGACCAGGTCAGAGAGAGACCAGGTCAGAGAGAGACCAGGTCAGAGAGAGACCAGGTCAGAGAGAGACCAGGTCAGAGAGAGACCAGGTCAGAGAGAGACCAGGTCAGAGAGAGACCAGGTCAGAGAGAGACCAGGTCAGAGAGAGACCAGGTCTTGTGCTGCCATCTTCTAGATCATGGAAAATGACAACCACTGAAAATAGAAAAATAATACAATCAATATATTAGAACGGAAAAAAACAACATAAGGAGTTGATTACAAACTACAATTTAAAGTTCTCACCTGGAAGAAATCCAATTCAATGAAACCAGTGTCATCCATGTCAAGCTTCTTGAAGACTTCTGCGAGGTGGAGAGAGGAACGAGGTGTTAGCCATCTATAACAGATACTCTCATCAAATCACATTTATTCATAAAGCCCTTCTTACATCAGCTGATATCTCAAAGTGCTGTACAGAAACCCAGCCTAAAACCCCAAACAGCAAGCAATGCAGGTGTAGAAGCACGGTGGCTAGGAAAAACTCCAGAGAAAGGCCAAAACCTAGGAAGAAACCTAGAGAGGAACCAGGCTATGTGGGGTGGCCAGTCCTCTTCTGGCTTTTCCTTCCCATCCTCATCTGACAGGTTCTCTCCAACAAAACCTCCAAAGTAACCCACACATTAAATGTAAAATCTTTAATATTTACTGCTGTTACACTCCATGGCCATTATTCGGCTTTATAGGTACACAAGTGCCGAGGCGTTGCTGCCGTCTTGGCTGAAACACAAATTCAGGATTGTGATGTTAAGTCGTTGTACTTACTGAACATCATCTCCAGGCGCATGATGCAAGCCACAAAGTTATCAAAGTCAATGGTCATGTCGGCCTCTCCATACCGAGCTGCCAAAACCTGGTGGAGAGTGTTGTTCAGGCTGAAACCTGTCGGAAGATAGATTATAATCTATCAGAACCTAAAAAATAGATTATGATTTATAATATATTTATAATATATCTTCAATCAGAACCTAAAAAATAGATTATAAATCTGTGTGACTGATAGATGCACACACGCTACATATTGATGTTTTTAAATGTATGTAAATTGTACAGTCTTTTTTTCTGTAATGTCTTTTTCGTTACGTGTCGGACCCCAATAAGACTAGCTGTGACCATGGGCGTCGGGTAATGGGGACCCCAATAAGACTAGCTGTGACCATGGGCGTCGGGTAATGGGGACCCCAATAAGACTAGCTGTGACCATGGGCGTCGTCGGGTAATGGGGACCCCAATAAGACTAGCTGTGACCATGGGCGTCGGGTAATGGTGACCCCAAGAAGACTAGCTGGGGTGACCATGGGCGTCGGGTAATGGGGACCCCAATAAGACTAGCTGTGACCATGGGCGTCGGGTAATGGGGACCCCAATAAGACTAGCTGTGACCATGGGCGTCGGGTAATGGGGACCCCAATAAGACTAGCTGTGACCATGGGCGTCGGGTAATGGGGACCCCAATAAGACTAGCTGTGACCATGGGCGTCGGGTAATGGGGACCCCAATAAGACTAGCTGTGACCATGGGCGTCGGGTAATGGGGACCCCAATAAGACTAGCTGTGACCATGGGCGTCGGGTAATGGGGACCCCAATAAGACTAGCTGTGACCATGGGCGTCGGGTAATGGGGACCCCAATAAGACTAGCTGTGACCATGGGTGTCGGGTAATGGGGACCCCAATAAGACTAGCTGTGACCATGGGCGTCGGGTAATGGGGACCCCAATAAGACTAGCTGTGACCATGGGCGTCGGGTAATGGGGACCCCAATAAGACTAGCTGTGACCATGGGCGTCGGGTAATGGGGACCCCAATAAGACTAGCTGTGACCATGGGCGTCGGGTAATGGGGACCCCAATAAGACTAGCTGTGACCATGGGCGTCGGGTAATGGGGACCCCAATAAGACTAGCTGTGACCATGGGCGTCGGGTAATGGGGACCCCAATAAGACTAGCTGTGACCATGGGCGGGCGTGGGGACCCCAATAAGGGTAATGGGGACCCCAATAAGACTAGCTGTGACCATGGGCGTCGGGTAATGGGGACCCCAATAAGACTAGCTGTGACCATGGGCGTCGGGTAATGGGGACCCCAATAAGACTAGCTGTGACCATGGGCGTCGGGTAATGGGGACCCCAATAAGACTAGCTGTGACCATGGGCGTCTGGTAATGGGGACCCCAATAAGACTAGCTGTGACCATGGGCGTGGGTAATGGGGACCCCAATAAGACTAGCTGTGACCATGGGCGTCGGGTAATGGGGACCCCAATAAGACTAGCTGTGACCATGGGCGTCGGGTAATGGGGACCCCAATAAGACTAGCTGTGACCATGGGCGTCGGGTAATGGGGACCCCAATAAGACTAGCTGTGACCATGGGCGTCTGGTAATGGGGACCCCAATAAAAATATTAAAAAAATACAGTACCAGTCAAAAGTTCCAACACCTTCTCATTCCAGGGTTTTTCTTTATTTTGACAATTTTCTACATTGTAGAATAATAGTGAAGACATCAACACTATGAAATAACACATGGAATCATGTAGTAACCAAAACAAGGGTTAAACAAATCTGTCAGGTGTGCTCCCTCTCCGGCCTCGAGGTCACCAGGCTGCTCCTTAAGGCGCACAATGTCACCCTCGTTAAGCGCATAATGAAACTCACCTCCTTGATTACCATATATACACACCTACCATTATATATATATATATATATATACACACACACATACATACATACATACATACACACACACACACACACACAGCTCAAAAAAATAAAGGGAACACTTAAACAACACAATGTAACTCCAAGTCAATCACACTTCTGTGAAATCAAGCTGTCCACTGATTGACAATAAAGCAACACTGATTGACAATAAATTTCACATGCTGTTGTGCAAATGGGATAGACAACAGGTGGAAATTATAGGCAATTAGCAAGACACCCCAATAAAGGAGTGGTTCTGCAGGTGGGGACCACAGACCACTTCTCAGTTCCTATGCTTCCTGGCTGATGTTTTGGTCACTTTTGAATGCTGGCGGTGCTTTCACTCTAGTGTTAGCATGAGACGGAGTCTACAACCCACACAAGTGGCTCAGGTAGTGCAGCTCATCCAGTATATATGTGTCACTCCCCTTGGTTCCTTCCCCAGGCGTCATTGTTTCTGTTTCCTGTCTGTGCGTTGTGTGTTGTATTATGCTACATTTATTTATTAAAACTCCCTGAACTTGTTTCCCGACTCTCAGCGCACTCGTTACAAAATCAAAATATATTTTAGATTCTTCAAAGTAGACATATGCTGAGCACTTGTTGGCTGCTTTTCCTTCCCTCTGCGGTCCAACTAATCCAAAACCATCTCAATTGGGTTGAGGTCAGGTGATTGTGGAGGCCAGGTCATCTGATGCAGCACTCCATCACTCTCCTTCTTGGTCATATAGCCCTTACACAGCCTGGAGGTGTGTTGGGTCATTGTCCTGTTGAAAAACAAATGATAGTCCCACCAAGCGCAAACCAGATGGGATGGTGTATCGCTGCAGAATGCTGTGGTAGCCATGCTGGTTAAGTGTGCCTTGAATACTAAATAAATCACTGACAGTGTTACCAGCAAAGCACCCCACACCATCACACCTCCTCCTCCATGCTTCACGGTGGGAACCACACATGCAGAGATAATCCGTTCACCTACTCGTCAGACAAAAGGACAGATTTCCACCGATCTAATGTCCATTGCTCGTGTCTCTTGGTCCAAGCAAGTCTCTTCTTATTGTTGTCCTTTAGTAGTGGTTTCTTTACAGCAATTCGACCATGAAGGCCTGATTCACTGGGTCTCTTCTGAACAGTTGATGTTGAGATGTGTCTGTTACTTGAACTCTGTGAAGCATTTATTTGGGCTGCAATCTGAGGTGCAGTTAACTTTAATGAACTTATCCTCTGCATCAGAGGGAGCTCTGGGTCTTCCTTTCCTGTGGCGGTCCTCATGAGAGCCAGTTTCATCATAGCGCTTGATGGTTTTTGCGACCGCACTTAAAGAAACATTCAAAGTTCTTGAAATTTTCCAGATTGACTGACGTTCATGTCTTACCATAATATTGACTTGGTCTTTTACCAAATAGGGCGATGTTCTGTATACCACCTCTACCTTGTCACAACACAACTGATTGGCTCAAATGCATTAAGAAGGAAAGAAATTCCACAAATGAACTTTTTTCACACCTGTTAATTGAAATCTATTCCAGGTGACTATCTCATGAAGCTGGTTGAGAGAATACCAAGAGTGTGCAAAGCTGTCATCAAGGCAAATGGAGGCTACATTGAAGAATCTCCAATTATAAAAATATATTTAGATTTGTTTAACACTTTTTATTGGTTACTACATGATTCCATATGTGTTATTTCATAGTTTTGATATCTTCACTATTATTCTGTAGAAAATAGTAAAAAAAATAAAGAAAAATCCTTGAATGAGGTGTTCTAAAACTTTTGACTGGTACTTATATAATATACAGTATAATGTATGTCACTTGGCTTTTATCCAAAGTGTCTAACAGTAGACTGTGCATACACTATTGATCCCTGAGTATTGAACCCATACATTTGTGTAAATTAGGTTTATTTAAATGTCCACAAACCTGCTTTGTTTAAGGCCATCCTCATCTCTGGTGTGCTCATACAGCCAGACCCATCCATGTCATTGCTCTTATAGATGGACTAGAGAGTTAGGGCGAGAGAGAGAGAGAGGGAGGGAGAGGTAGGGCGAGAGAGAGGGAGGGAGAGGTAGGGCGAGAGAGAGAGGTAGGGCGAGAGAGAGGTAGGGCGAGAGAGAGGTAGGGCGAGAGAGAGGTAGGGCGAGAGAGAGGTAGGGCGAGAGAGAGTGAGGGAGAGAGAGTGAGGGAGAGAGAGGAGGGGGCGAGAGAGAGGTAGGGGAGAGAGGGAGGAGAGGTAGGGCGAGAGAGAGAGAGGGAGGGAGGGAGGGAGAGGGGGGCGAGAGAGAGAGAGGAGAGGAGAGGCGAGAGAGAGGGAGAGGTAGGGCAAGAGAGAGAGAGAGGGAGAGGTAGGGGCGAGAGAGAGAGAGGGAGAGGTGGGGGAGAGAGGGAGAGGTAGGGGCGAGAGAGAGAGAGAGAGGGAGGGAGAGGTAGGGCGAGAGAGAGGAGGGGATGGGAGGAGGGCGAGAGAAAAGGGAGGGAGGGAGGGAGAGGTGGGGTGTGAGAGAGAGGGAGGGAGAGGTAGGGCGAGAGAGAGAGGTAGGGCGAGAGAGAGAGGGAGGGAGGGAGAGGTAGGGCGAGAGAGAGAGAGAGGAGGGAGAGGTAGGGCGAGAGAGAGAGGGAGGGCGAGAGAGAGAGGGAGGGAGAGAGAGAGAGAGCGGGAGGGCGAGAGAGAGGGAGAGGCGAGAGAGAGAGGGAGGGGGAGAGAGGTAGGGCGAGAGAGAGAGGGAGGGAGGAGAGGCAGGGCGAGAGAGAGGTAGGGCGAGAGAGAGGTAGGGCGAGAGAGAGGGAGGGAGAGGTAGGGCGAGAGAGAGAGAGGGAGGGAGAGGGAGGGAGAGGTAGGGCGAGAGAGAGAGAGAGAGAGAGGGAGAGGTAGGGCGAGAGAGAGAGACGGAGAGGTAGGGCAAGAGAGAGAGAGAGGGAGAGGTAGGGCGAGAGAGAGAGAGGGAGAGGTAGGGCGAGAGAGAGAGGGAGGGCGAGAGAGAGAGAGAGAGGGAGAGAGAGGTAGGGCGAGAGAGAGAGGGAGGGAGATGTAGGGCGAGAGAAAGAGGGAGGGAGGGAGAGGTAGGGTGTGAGAGAGAGGGAGGGAGGGAGAGGTAGGGCGAGAGAGAGAGGTAGGGCGAGAGAGAGAGGGAGGGAGGGAGAGGTAGGGCGAGAGAGAGAGGGAGGGAGAGAGAGGTAGGGCGAGAGAGAGAGGGAGGGCGAGAGAGAGAGGGAGGGCGAGAGAGAGAGAGCGGGAGGGCGAGAGAGAGAGGGAGGGCGAGAGAGGTAGGGCGAGAGAGAGAGGGAGGGAGGGAGAGGTAGGGCGAGAGAGGGAGGGAGGGAGAGGTAGGGCGAGAGAGAGAGAGGGAGAGGTAGGGCGAGAGAGAGAGAGAGGTAGGGCGAGAGAGAGGAAGGGAGAGGTAGGGCGAGAGAGAGGAAGGGAGAGGTAGGGCGAGAGAGAGGGACAGAGGGGGAACAGGGACATGTTAAAGAGATTGCACTGTGTAAAACACACACTACACTCGGTAAACACTTGTAGGCTGTCCAATCTTAACACAACAGAGATAGTACCACAGTAGCTCTGGTCCAAGGCGTTACATGCAGCTTGCTGAACCTATGTAATGCCCTGGACCAGAGCTACCACAGCAGTAACACACGAGAACCTCACCAGGTATTTCTGAATCTTCTTCCACAGGGTTGCAAACTCTCCCAGCCCCAGTTTGCCGTTACCACTGTCCTGCTTAACGGTTAAGGTTAAACAACGGTATCTAACAACGGTATCTAACAACGGTATCTAACAACGGTATCTAACAACGGTATCTAACAACGGTATCTAACAACGGTATCTAACAGTATGTAACAACAGCATGTGACAACAGTATGTAACAACAGTATGTAACAACAGTATGTAACAACAGCATGTCACAACAGTATGTCACAACAGTATGTAACAACAGTATGTAACAACAGCATGTCACAACAGCATGTCACAACAGCATGTCACAACAGTATGTAACAACAGTATGTCACAACAGTATGTAACAACAGCATGTCACAACAGCATGTCACAACATATTCAGATTCCAAGAACACAGGATGAGATGTTACTATCCTCTGTGCAAGCACTTCCAAGAGTTAATGAACAGTGAGCGTGGTGAAATTTGGGGAGCGCATCGTCAGTAGTGTACCTTTGGTTCCTAGGGTGTTTCGGCCTTTCACACTATACACCCTCCCCAAAGGCGGCCAGCGACAGGGTGATCAATCCTACGCTTGCGTCCCATTCCCAATTAGTCATAGGAGTTGCCTTGTTGTTGATAGCCAACATCCCATGGGACTATGCATGGCAGGGGCGTCCTCCTCCCTGAGTCAAGCATTGTTGACCGCATACCTCCTGGCCCTCTCACTTCGGGGCCCAGCTGGGGTCTTTCCTCTTCATCCAGAGCCACTGACTGCTGCCTTCTGCCGCCTCTGATACAGCTTTGATTGCCGAACGCTGGCTCTGGCCCTTAATTCCCAGGTCTCTAAGCAGTCTGGTTGTAGATGTTCCCACAAAACCTCTGCAGCCCACCTCCACTGGTCGGATTTCTGTGTTCCAGCCATGATGCCGTGCTTCGGCAGCTAGATCAGCATAGCGCAGATGTTTTCGCTCATAAGCCTCATCTACTGAGTTTTCCCAGGGTACTGTGAGCTCAATGATGAAGACCTTATTGAGTGAATGGGACCAGAGCACCATGTCAGGTCTTAGGGTGGTGGTTGCGATCTCCGGAGGAAACACAAGTTGCCGGCCAATGTCAGCTAGCATTTTCCAGTCGCGGGCCAAGCGCAGCTGGTCTCGCTCTAATGGTGTAGAGCCGCTCTTCGGTGGTTTAACCCCTTCGCGGACAAAGTTTGTCCGTAAGGAGTGTGATGCTGCTGTGGGTGGTAGGGAGTTGGTGGCAGCTCGCTTGTCCTCCAGGGCGGACGCAAGGTTTTTAAGGACTTGGTTGTGACGCCAAGTGTAGCGTCCTTGGGTGAGGCTTGTTTTACACCCTGTGAGAATGTGCCTGAGGTTGGCTGGCATGGAACAGAGGGCACAGTCCGGATCTTCACCATCCCATTGGTGAAGATTAACTGGTGTTGGAAGGACGTCATATGTTGCTCTGATTGAAAAGCTCAACCGCCTCGCTTCCATGGCCCACAGATCCTTCCAGCTGATCTTCCTCTTCCCCACACTGTCCCATCGAGTCCACTGTCCCTGTTTGGCAAGAGAGACTGCCTTGGCCCTCCTTGCAGCCTCCTCCTGATGGCGTACTTCCTGCACTACCATCTTCCGCCGCTCTGGTGCAGTGGCCTTACTCCAAGCAGCACGGCTAGTTAGCCCAAGGCCTCCTCTTCCTTGCTGAACATGACCCACAATGTCAGCATGTCTGAGGGCTGCTGTTGCCTCCTGGACTGCTTTTCCTGGCTTCCATTTGCGCCCAGTTGCCAAGGTCGGCGCGTGGTTGCTCACCACTGGGTCTCGAGATTCATTCAGTGTCATCTGGAGCCTGGTTTTTGCACACTTGAATTCCTCTGTTAGACTGGTGAGGGGCAGCTTGAGGACACCATCTCCATAGAGGCCTATGATGGTAAGGCATCGTGGAACTCCGAGCCACTTCTTTAAGTAGCCTGTGACTCCTCTTTCCATCTTCTCCACTGTTGAGATTGGAACCTCATACAGTGCTAAGGGCCACAACACCCGGGGTAGGAGACCAAACTGCAGACACCAGGCCTTTAACTTTCCAGGTAGCTGGGGGTTGTCGATGGACTGTAGGCTACTACTGATGTCTTTGCGCAGCTGTTGCACCTGGTGTTCGTCCTTCAGCCTTGCATCATACCACCTTCCAAGGCTTTTTACCGTCTGCTCAGACACTGTTGGGATTTGTTCATCTCAGATGAAGAATTTCAGGTCAGAGAGTACTCCCTTCACAATCGAGATGCTGCGTGACTTGGATGGTTTAATCTTCATACGGGCCCAGCTGATGTTCTCCTCGAGTTTTCTGAGCAGTCTCCTGGTGCATGGGACAGTGGTGGTCAATGTTGTGATGTCCTCCATGTAGGCTCTGAGTGGAGGGAGCCGGAAACCAGAGTCGACTCGCTGTCCACCAGCAACCCATTTTGAGGATCTGATGATAACCTCCATTGCCATTGTGAATGCCAACGGAGAAATGGTACATCCCGCCATTATACCTACATTCAGGCACTGCCATGAGGTGGTGAACTCTGAGGTGGTGAAGCAGAACTGCAGATCCTGGAAGTACGACTTCACCAGGTTTGTGATGGTGTCCGGTATGTGGAGAAATCTGAAGGCAGACCACAGGAGTTCATGGGGCACAGGAGCCAAATGCATTGGCGAGGTCGAGGAAGACTACATGGAGGTCCCTTTTCTCCACCTTGGCCATTTGGATATGTAACAACAGCATGTAACAACAGCATGTAACAACAGCATGTAACAACAGCATGTAACAACAGCATGTAACAACAGCATGTAACAACAGCATGTAACAACAGTTTGTAACAGTATGTAACAGTATGTAACAGTATGTAACAGTATCTAACAGTATGTAACAACAATATGTAACAACAGTTTGTAACAGTATGTAACAGTATCTAACAGTATGTAACAACAGAGGTAGTAGTTGTGTAAGGGAGCAGTAAAGGATACGTCCATGAGGTTGACCATGATTCTGGCTGTGTCCAGGCTGAAGCCGTCTGTCTTTATGTCCGTTCCTGCAGAGGACACAGAGTTAGGACAGGGTGGGGACAGGGTAGGGACAGAGTAGGGACAGAGTAAGACAGAGTTAGGACAGGGTGGGGACAGGGTAGGGACAGAGTAAGACAGAGTTAGGACAGGGTAGGGACAGGGTAGGGACAGGGTAGGGACAGGGTAGGGACAGGGTAGGGACAGGGTAGGGACAGAGTAGGGACTTCTGTAGTCTGCAATATACATTAAACATGTGCTCTCTATACAATGAACAAAAATATCAACGCAACAATTTCAAAAACCTTAAATTACTGTTCATGTAAGGAAATCAGTCAACTGAGAAATTAATTCGGCCCTAATCTATGAATATTATGACTGGGAATACAGATATACATATATTGGTCACAGATACCTTTATTAAAAAGGTAGGGGCGTGGATCAGAAAACCAGTCAGTATCTGGTGTGGATCAGGAAACCAGTCAGTATCTGGTGTGGATCAACGTGTACGACAGCGTGTTAAATAAAAGGTAGGGGCGTGGATCAGAAAACCAGTCAGTATCTGCTGTGGATCAACGTGTACGACAGCGTGTTAAATAAAAGGTAGGGGCGTGGATCAGAAAACCAGTCAGTATCTGCTGTGGATCAACGTGTACGACAGCGTGTTAAATAAAAGGTAGGGGCGTGGATCAGAAAACCAGTCAGTATCTGCTGTGTATCAACATGTACGACAGCGTGTTAAATAAAAGGTAGGGGCTGTGGATCAGAAATCCAGTCAGTATCTGGTTCCACCATTTGCCTCAAGCAGCGCAACACATCTCCTTCACATAGAGTTGATCAGGCTGTTGATTGTGGCCTGTGGAATGTTGTCCCGCTCCTCTTCAATGGCTGTGTGAAGTTGCTGGATATTGGTGGGAACTGGAGCACGCTGTCGTACACGTCATTCCAGAGCATCCCACACATGCTCAATGGGTGACATGTCTGGTGAGTATGCAGGCCATGGAAGAACTGGGACATGTTCAGCCCCCAGGAATTGTGTCCAGATCCTTGCGCCATGGTGCCGTGCATTATCATACTGAAACATGAGGTGATGACGGCGGATGAATGGCACGACAACGGGGCCTCAGGATCTCATCACGGTATCTTTGTGCATTCATATTGCTTTTGATAAATTGCAACCTTGTTCGTTGTCCGTAGCTTATGCCTGCCCATACCATAACCCCACCACCAACATGGGGCACTGTTCACAACGTTGACATGAGCAAACCGCTGACCCGTACAACGCCATCTGCTCGGTACAGGTGAAACCGGGACTAATCCGTGAAGACCTTTGCAGCGTTGCAGTTGGTTACGACGCCAAACTGCGGTCAGGGTAAAGAACCTGGTGAGGACGACGAGCTCGCAGATGAGCTTCCCTGAGACGGTTATCCAGGCAAAGGAGAAATGCTCACGAACAGAGATGTAAACAAATCTGCGCACAACATTTTGAGAGAAATAAGCTTTTTGTGCGTAAGGAACATTTCTAGGATTTTTTTTTATGTCAGCTCATGAAACATGGGACCAACACGTTACCTGTTGCGTTTATATATTTTAGTTCATTGTAGTATTCAGTGTGCACAGTACAAACAGAAATCGTGACTGGAAAGAAAGCAGTTGACTCACGCTTAGCAACGATTTTGTTGAAAATGCTCCTGAGTTCAGATGCTGAAATCTCCATATCCTATTTACAGAGAGAAGTACTTCAACTATGAAAAGGTACATTTGCCCAGTCAATAACTTCATTAAATATTATACATATTTTTGGCAGTGTCATATTATGTATTTTATATGTATATATATACTGCCAAAAAAAAAATATATATATATATATACTGCCAAAAAAAAAAAAAAAAAAAAAAAAAATTATATATATATATATATATATATATATATATATATATATATATTATATATATATATATATATATATATATATATATATATATATATATATATATATATATACACACATACATATTTTTGGCAGTGTCATATTATGTATTTTATATATATTATGTATTTTATATTTATATATATATACACATACATATTTTTGGCAGTGTCATATTATGTATTTTATATATATTATGTATTTTATATTTATATATATATATATATATACACACATACATATTTTTGGCAGTGTCATATTATGTATTTTATATATATATTATGTATTTTATATTTATATATATACATATTTTTGGCAGTGTCATATTATGTATTTTATATATATATATATATATATATAATACACACAAAATGGTCTGTTATAAACTGGGTGATTCAAGCCCTGAATACTGATTGGCTGACAGACGTGTTATATATCAGGCAGTATACCACGGGTATGACAAAACATGTATCTCTAATTACATTGGTAACCAGTTTATAATAGTAATGGTCGGTAATGATACTTACATCTCCAGCAAGCTTAGTGAACAGGCCCCTGAAGCCAGCATCAACCTCCCCCTCGGGTACTGTATCCTACAGAGATACCGCCATGATAAGTCACTTTGGAAAGTGAGAGAAGTGAAGTGTAATGTAGTGTAGTGTAATGTAGTGTAGTGTAGAGTACTGTAGAGTAGTGTAGTGTAATGTAATGTAGTGTAATGTAATGTAGAGTAGTGTAGAGTAGTGTAATGTAGAGTAGTGTAGTGTAGTGTAATGTAGTGTAGAGTAGTGTAGTGTAATGTAGTGTAGAGTAGTGTAATGTAGTGTAGAGTAGTGTAGAGTAGTGTAGTGTAATGTAGTGTAGAGTAGTGTAATGTAGTGTAGAGTAGTGTAATGTAGTGTAGAGTAGTGTAATGTAGTGTAGAGTAGTGTAGAGTAGTGTAATGTAGTGTAGAGTAGTGTAGAGTAGTGCAATGTAGTGTAATGTAGTGTAGAGTAGTGTAATGTAGTGTAGAGTAGTGTAATGTAGTGTAGTGTAGAGTAGAGTAGAGTAGTGTAGTGTAGTGTAATGTAGTGTAATGTAGTGCAGAGTAGTGTAGTGTAGTGTAGAGTAGTGTAGTGTAATGTAGTGTAATGTAGTGCAGAGTAGTGTAGTGTAGTGTAGAGTAGTGTAGTGTAGAGTAGTGTAGTGTAGTGTAGTGTAATGTAGTGTAGTGTAGTGTAGTGTAGTGTAGTGCAATGTAGTGTAATGTAGTGTAGAGTAGTGTAGTGTAGAGTAGTGTAGTGTAGTGCAATGTAGTGTAATGTAGTGTAGAGTAGTGTAGTGTAGAGTAATGTAGAGTAGTGTAGAGTAGTGTAGTGTAGTGTAGTGTAATGTAGTGTAGTGTAGTGTAGAGTAGTGTAAAGTAGTGTAGAGTAGTGTAATGTAGAGTAGTGTAATGTAGTGTAATGTAGTGTAGAGTAGTGTAGTGTAGTGTAGTGTAATGTAGTGTAGTGTAATGTAATGTAGAGTAGTGTATTGTAGAGTAGTGTAGTGTAGTGTAATGTAGAGTAGTGTAGAGTAGTGTAATGTAGTGTAGAGTAATGTAGTGTAGACTAGTGTAATGTAGAGTAGTGTAATGTAGAGTAGTGTAATGTAGTGTAGTGTAATGTAGTGTAGTGTAGTGTAGTGTAGTGTAGTGCAATGTAGTGTAATGTAGTGTAGAGTAGTGTAGTGTAGAGTAGTGTAGAGTAGTGTAGAGTAGTGTAGTGTAGTGTAGTGTAATGTAGTGTAGTGTAGTGTAGAGTAGTGTAAAGTAGTGTAGAGTAGTGTAATGTAGAGTAGTGTAATGTAGTGTAATGTAGTGTAGAGTAGTGTAGTGTAGTGTAGTGTAATGTAGTGTAGTGTAATGTAATGTAGAGTAGTGTATTGTAGAGTAGTGTAGTGTAGTGTAATGTAGAGTAGTGTAGAGTAGTGTAATGTAGTGTAGAGTAATGTAGTGTAGACTAGTGTAGTGTAGAGTAGTGTGGTGTAGTGTAGTGTAGAGTAGTGTAGTGTAGAGTAATGTAGTGTAGAGTAGTGTAATGTAGTGTAGAGTAGTGTAGTGTAGAGTAGTGTAGTGTAGAGTAGTGTAGAGTAGTGTAGTGTAGAGTAGTGTAGTGTAGAGTAGTGTAGTGTAGTGTAGAGTAGTGTAGTGTAGAGTAGTGTAATGTAGTGTAGTGTAGAGTAGAGTAGAGTAGTGTAATGTAGAGTAGAGTAGTGTAATGTAGTGTAATGTAGAGTAGTGTAGAGTAGTGTAATGTAATGTAATGTAATGTAGTGTATTGTAGAGTAGTGTAGTGTAATGTAGAGTAGTGTAATGTAGTGTAGTGTAATGTAGAGTAGTGTAGAGTAGTGTATTGTAGAGTAGTGTAATGTAGAGTAGTGTAGAGTAGTGTAGTGTAGTGTAGTGTAGTGTAATGTAGTGTAATGTAATGTAGAGTAGTGTATTGTAGAGTAGTGTAGTGTAATGTAGAGTAGTGTAATGTAGTGTAGTGTAATGTAGAGTAGTGTAGAGTAGTGTAATGTAGTGTAGAGTAGTGTAATGTAGTGTAGAGTAATGTAGTGTAGACTAGTGTAGTGTAGAGTAGTGTGGTGTAGTGTAGTGTAATGTAGTGTAGAGTAGTGTAATGTAGTGTAGAGTAATGTAGTGTAGACTAGTGTAGTGTAGAGTAGTGTAGTGTAGTGTAGTGTAATGTAGTGTAGAGTAGTGTAGACTAATGTAGTGTAATGTAGTGTAGAGTAGTGTAGTGTAGAGTAGTGTAGAGTAGTGTAGTGTAGTGTAGAGTAGAGTAGTATAGTGTAGAGTAGTGTAGAGTAGTGTAGTGTAGTGTAGAGTAGTGTAATGTAGTGTAATGTAGTGTAGTGTAGTGTAGAGTAATGTAGTGGAATGTAGAGTAGTGTAGTGTAGAGTAGTGTAATGTAGAGTAGTGTAATGTAGAGTAGTGTAGTGTAGAGTAGTGTAGTGTAGAGTAGTGTAATGTAGTGGAATGTAGAGTAGTGTAGTGTAATGTAGAGTAGTGTAATGTAGTGTAGTGTAGTGTAGAGTAGTGTAATGTAGTGTAATGTAGTGTAGTGTAGAGTAATGTAGTGGAATGTAGAGTAGTGTAGTGTAATGTAGAGTAGTGTAATGTAGTGTAATGTAGAGTAGTGTAGAATTGTTTCTTACATCCTCTAGTTCTGCCTTAACCGGGTCGTCACAGGGCCTGACAAAAATAAAAATGATTACAAAAATAAACACATTTATCTTTGACCAGCCCTGATATTTTCAAACCTGGAGTATACACGCACACGCACACGCACACGCACACACACACACACACACACACACGCTTACAGAGTCTCGGCCTGTTTCTCGGAGAACACTCGTAGGCAGAAGTCCCCGTTCAGGTTGGCTTCGAAGGTGGAGGGGACGATGAGGTATTCTCCTGGGGGCAGTTTGAAGCGGGTGCTGACCTCTCTCAGGTTGATGAAGGTCTCAGAACGGGCCGTCTGGGCGTGAGACAGGAAGTAGTTCTTATCCAGGTGGACCTCCCGCTGGCCGTGGAACTGTTCTGGCACCTGGGATTAGAGAGCAAGGAGACACAAGCAGATGAAATCAGAAACACAATCAGAGACACAAGCAGATGAAATCAGAAACACAATCAGAGACACAAGCAGATGAAATCAGAAACACAAGCAGATGAAATCAGAAACACAAGCAGAGACACAAGCAGATGAAATCAGAAACACAATCAGAGACACAAGCAGATTAAATCAGAAACTCAATCAGAGACACAAGCAGATGAAATCAGAATCACAATCAGAGACACAAGCAGATGAAATCAGAAACACAAGCAGATGAAATCAGAAACACAAGCAGAGACACAAGCAGATGAAATCAGAAACACAAGCAGAGACACAAGCAGATGAAATCAGAAACACAATCAGAGACACAAGCAGATGAAATCAGAAACACAAGCAGATGAAATCAGAAACACAAGCAGAGACACAAGCAGATGAAATCAGAAACACAAGCAGAGACACAAGCAGATGAAATCAGAAACACAAGCAGAGACACAAGCAGATGAAATCAGAAACACAATCAGAGACACAAGCAGATGAAATCAGAAACACAATCAGAGACACAAGCAGATGAAATCAGAAACACAATCAGAGACACAAGCAGATGAAATCAGAAACACAATCAGAGACACAAACAGATGAAATCAGAAACACAATCAGAGACACAAGCAGATGAAATCAGAAACACAATCAGAGACACAAGCAGATGAAATCAGAAACACAAGCAGAAACACTTAAATAACAAACAATAACATTTGTTACTCAATTGTTACTCAATGCATCAAACTGACAGAAAATTAAATCAACAACTACAGAAAACAATATTTGTATATAGTTGTAGATATACTGGGAGAGTATATTTGTATATAGTTGTAGATATACTGGGAGAGTATATTTGTATATAGTTGTAGATATACTGGGAGAGTATATTTGTATATAGCTGTAGATATACTGGGAGAGTATATTTGTATATAGCTGTAGATATACTGGGAGAGTATATTTGTATATAGTTGTAGATATACTGGGAGAGTATATTTGTATATAGCTGTAGATATACTGGGAGAGTATATTTGTATATAGCTGTAGATATACTGGGAGAGTATATTTGTATATAGCTGTAGATATACTGGGAGAGTATATTTGTATATAGCTGTAGATATACTGGGAGAGTATATTTGTATATAGCTGTAGATATACTGGGAGAGTATATTTGTATATAGCTGTAGATATACTGGGAGAGTATATTTGTATATAGCTGTAGATATACTGGGAAGTATATTTGTATATAGCTGTAGATATACTGGGAGAGTATATTTGTATATAGCTGTAGATATACTGGGAGAGTATATTTGTATATAGCTGTAGAGATACTGGGAGAGTATATTTGTATATAGCTGTAGATATACTGGGAGAGTATATTTGTATATAGCTGTAGATATACTGGGAGAGTATATTTGTATATAGCTGTAGATATACTGGGAGAGTATATTTGTATATAGCTGTAGATATACTGGGAGAGTATATTTGTATATAGTTGTAGATATACTGGGAGAGTATATTTGTATATAGTTGTAGATATACTGGGAGAGTATATTTGTATATAGTTGTAGATATACTGGGAGAGTATATTTGTATATAGCTGTAGATATACTGGGAGAGTATATTTGTATATAGCTGTAGATATACTGGGAGAGTATATTTGTATATAGCTGTAGATATACTGGGAGAGTATATTTGTATATAGCTGTAGATATACTGGGAGAGTATATTTGTATTTAGTTGTAGATATACTGGGAGAGTATATTTGTATATAGTTGTAGATATACTGGGAGAGTATATTTGTATATAGTTGTAGATATACTGGGAGAGTATATTTGTATATAGTTGTAGATATACTGGGAGAGTATATTTGTATATAGTTGTAGATATACTGGGAGAGTATATTTGTATATAGTTGTAGATATACTGGGAGAGTATATTCGTATATAGTTGTAGATATACTGGGAGAGTATATTCGTATATAGTTGTAGATATACTGGGAGCGTATATTCGGATATAGTTGTAGATATACTGGGAGCGTATATTCGGATATAGTTGTAGATATACTGGGAGAGTATATTTGTATATAGTTGTAGATATACTGGGAGAGTATATTTGTATATAGTTGTAGATATACTGGGAGAGTATATTTGTATATAGTTGTAGATATACTGGGAGAGTATATTTGTATATAGTTGTAGATATACTGGGAGAGTATATTTGTATATAGTTGTAGATATACTGGGAGAGTATATTTGTATATAGTTGTAGATATACTGGGAGAGTATATTTGTATATAGTTGTAGATATACTGGGAGAGTATATTTGGATAGTTGTAGATATACTGGGAGAGTATATTTGGATATAGTTGTAGATATACTGGGAGAGTATATTTGGATATAGTTGTAGATATACTGGGAGAGTATATTTGGATATAGTTGTAGATATACTGGGAGAGTATATTTGGATATAGTTGTAGATATACTGGGAGAGTATCTGATACATACGACACAGAGTGAATGTCCTAATGGATACAAACATCATATCTTATGAGCCCCACCTCATAGATGGCGAATCCGATGGTGTGCATGTCCTCTCCTGCTTTCCTCATCCGTCTTCTGTTCTTTTGGATGAGTCCCACCACGAAGCTACAGCCCACCTCATCATCCCCCGGGTCGTCATCCTCTTCCTCCAGCTTGATCTTGAACTGGGGATTCATCCAGAACGTGTCTGTAGGGAACCCGGATTGACAAAGGTCAGGGTGAGGGAGGGAGACTGCATGTTGTGTAGAATTCCTTTCTCACGGCTGGTGTTTGTATGTAACAGAGTGGAAATTCGATCCCAACCTGGGAACAAACTAACAACCCTCTACACTTTAATGTAACTCAAAGAAGCACCATCAATACCACTGACCCAAAGAAGACGAGGTGTTTCAGGGTCTAGGTCTTCCTAGAGAAGACGAGGTGTTTCAGGGTCTTCCTCGAGAAGACGAGGTGTTTCAGGGTCTTCCTAGAGAAGACGAGGTGTTTCAGGGTCTTCCTAGAGAAGACGAGGTGTTTCAGGGTCTTCCTAGAGAAGACGAGGTGTTTCAGGGTCTAGGTCTTCCTAGAGAAGACGAGGTGTTTCAGGCTCTTCCTCGAGAAGACGAGGTGTTTCAGGGTCTTCCTCGAGAAGACGAGGTGTTTCAGGGTCTTCCTCGAGAAGACGAGGTGTTTCAGGGTCTTCCTCGAGAAGACGAGGTGTTTCAGGGTCTAGGTCTTCCTAGAGAAGACGAGGTGTTTCAGGCTCTTCCTCGAGAAGACGAGGTGTTTCAGGGTCTAGGTCTTCCTAGAGAAGACCAGGTGTTTCAGGGTCTTCCTAGAGAAGACGAGGTGTTTCAGGGTCTTCCTAGAGAAGACGAGGTGTTTCAGGGTCTAGGTCTTCCTAGAGAAAACGAGGTGTTTCAGGGTCTAGGTCTTCCTAGAGAAAACAAGGTGTTTCAGGGTCTAGGTCTTCCTAGAGAGGACGAGGTGTTTCAGGGTCTAGGTCTTCCTAGAGAAGACGAGGTGTTTCAGGGTCTTCCTAGAGAAGGGTCAGGGTCTTCTAGAGAAGACGAGGTGTTTCAGGGTCTTCCTAGAGAAGACGAGGTGTTTCAGGGTCTAGGTCTTCCTAGAGAAGACGAGGTGTTTCAGGATCTAGGTCATCTGATCTCTCAGAAGAATACAGGTGGACATACCTAACTAGTGTTCCTGCATACTGCAGTTAGACTTACAGGGATTGTTCCTGCATCCTCCTGCCGTCGATCCTTTCCTCCAGGCCCCGTCGTAGTTGGTCACGCTCCAGTGTTTAACGTCATCGGTGGTCAGTGTGTCAGGGGTCAGAGTGCAGAGCTCCAGACGATGGTAGTGCCTCGTGAAGTCAGAGTAGGACATCCTGTAAAGACATGAAGGAAACACCAAGTCTGAAACATATCCTGTAAAAATGTTTTGTTGTTAAAAACAGATCGCAAAGCAGTACAGATTAAGAAAAAAACACTTCACCAAACAGACACTGAGGATAATGAGCACACAATGTCTATTCCGTCTACTATATACTGCACAGACACAGGACATGTAATGATGAAGTCATTACGACCTGGCTTCCTGGACCCAGATAAAGTCTTGGACCCCCAAAAAAAGCGGAGATTCTCTATTGAAAGTTATCTTTACTCAAGGACTCGTTTAAAATCTAGGTCCGGGAAACTGGTCCTAGATGAGTTCTGTATTGATGACGTTACCAGAACTCTCCGTCGTCTGCCTTCACGTTGTCCCGCTCAGAAACATCAACGCTGTTCCACTCAGAGGAGCTGGAGAAAGAGAGAGAAGAACCACAGTCCTGTTACACTCAATTTAAAATGAACTGAGGAAGATTTACTAGATTCATGTTGAATCAAGTGACTGGAAACTGGAACGCGTCAGGGTTGGGGGGGGGTCAATTAGGGATGTGCATCTTTCCTTTTCAAGACGATAGCCTGTGTCTTTTTCCCCCCCCCCCACTTTAGTTCTGAAATCCTCATCAACCCCAAATTAACTTGCCATTTTCGCAGATTGAGATTTTGAGCTGGTAATATATTTTAGGGGGAGTCCCTCCCTCCAAAGCCCCTCCTCATTAGTGATTAAGGATCACTTAAAGATCCATATGTTTTGCTGCAGGCCTTATAAGATACTGTTGCAATGTGTGTAAAAACTCTTGTCACTATAAGTTGCACAAGCCATCTATATCTTTGTGGTTAAACCCTGGATGTTGTGAGAGTGTGCTTTTGCAGGCCGGGTCTGAGTCAGACTGAAACTCGATAAAGAGAAGGAACCACTGTCTGGTTTTGAAATGTTGATCTTGTGTGACAGTGGACAATGCTAATGAATTCAGAGAAGTTACTGTACTCGGTTTCTTTATAAGGTAACCTCAGCTTATTGATACACACATACATTTACGTAGGGGATCAATACCACCAGGGAGTGATCACATGTATATAAATCAGCAGTGCCCCTAGGTGGGATGCAGAACTAACTCAGAAACATGCGTGCTGTGTTCCCGTTGTCAACTCCTGCCTGCAATTCCATTAATTAAGGAATGATTGATTTACTTAAAGATATTGTCTGAAAGCTAATTTCACCAATGATTGACAAGGAACAAACAACCAACAGTATCAATATTTATCATTTACAAATTAGCCATGACATAGCCAATGAATATATAGCACAACTTTGGATTCCACCCCCCCCATCTCAAAATCTAATGGATTCCACCCCCTAATGGATTCCACCCCCCCCATCTCAAAATCTAATGGATTCCACCCCCCCATCTCAAAATCTAATGGATTCCACCCCCCCCCCATCTCAAAATCTAATGGATTCCACCCCCTAATGGATCCCCCCCATATCTCAAAATCGAGACGCGTATCATTCAGGGGACCGATGCGTGTCATTCAGGGGACCGACGCGTATCATTCAGGGGACCGACGCGTACCATTCAGGGGGCCGACGCGTATCATTCAGGGGGCCGAGACGCGTATCATTCAGGGGGCCGATGCGTATCATTCAGGGGGCCGAGACGCGTATCATTCAGGGGGCCGTGCGTATCATTCAGGGGGCCGACGCGTATCATTCAGGGGGCCGAGACGCGTATCATTCAGGGGGCCGAGACGCGTATCATTCAGGGGGCCGAGACGCGTATCATTCAGGGGGCCGATGCGTATCATTCAGGGGGCCGATGCGTATCATTCAGGGGGCCGAGACGCGTATCATTCATCGTATCATTCAGGGGGCCGACGCGTATCATTCAGGGGGCCGATGCGTATCATTCAGGGGGCCGATGCGTGTCATTCAGGGGGCCGAGACGCGTGTCATTCAGGGGGCCGAGACGCGTGTCATTCAGGGGGCCGAGACGCGTGTCATTCAGGGGGCCGATGCGTATCATTCAGGGGGCCGATGCGTATCATTCAGGGGGCCGACGCGTATCATTCAGGGGGCCGACGCGTATCATTCAGGGGGCCGACGCGTATCATTCATTCATTCAGGGGGCCGCGCGTATCATTCAGGGGGCCGACGCGTATCATTCAGGGGGCCGACGCGTATCATTCAGGGGCCGAGACGCGTGTCATTCAGGGGCCGATGCGTGTCATTCAGGGGGCCGATGCGTGTCATTCAGGGGGCCGATGCGTATCATTCAGGGGGCCGATGCGTATCATTCAGGGGGCCGATGCGTATCATTCAGGGGGCCGAGACGCGTATCATTCAGGGGGCCGACGCGTATCATTCAGGGGGCCGAGACGCGTATCATTCAGGGGGCCGAGACGCGTATCATTCAGGGGGCCGAGACGCGTATCATTCAGGGGGCCGAGACGCGTGTCATTCAGGGGGCCGAGACGCGTGTCATTCAGGGGGCCGATGCGTGTCATTCAGGGGCCGGTGTCATTCAGGGGGCCGCGTCATTCAGGGGCCGACGCGTGTCATTCAGGGGCCGTGCGTATCATTCAGGGGGCCGACGCGTATCATTCAGGGGGCCGACGCGTATCATTCAGGGGGCCGACGCGTATCATTCAGGGGGCCGACGCGTATCATTCAGGGGGCCGATGCGTATCATTCAGGGGGCCGATGCGTATCATTCAGGGGGCCGATGCGTATCATTCAGGGGGCCGAGACGCGTATCATTCAGGGGCCGAGACGCGTATCATTCAGGGGCCGATGCGTGTCATTCAGGGGGCCGATGCGTATCATTCAGGGGGCCGAGACGCGTGTCATTCAGGGGGCCGATGCGTGTCATTCAGGGGGCCGATGCGTATCATTCAGGGGGCCGAGACGCGTGTCATTCAGGGGGCCGATGCGTATCATTCAGGGGGCCGACGCGTATCATTCAGGGGCCGAGACGCGTATCATTCAGGGGCCGAGACGCGTGTCATTCAGGGGGCCGGCGTGTCATTCAGGGGGCCGATGCGTGTCATTCAGGGGGTCGTATCATTCAGGGGGCCGATGCGTATCATTCAGGGGGCCGATGCGTGTCATTCAGGGGGCCGAGACGCGTATCATTCAGGGGGCCGAGCGTATCATTCAGGGGGCCGATGCGTGTCATTCAGGGGGCCGATGCGTATCATTCAGGGGGCCGATGCGTATCATTCAGGGGGCCGATGCGTGTCATTCAGGGGGCCGATGCGTATCATTCAGGGGGCCGACGCGTATCATTCAGGGGGCCGACGCGTATCATTCAGGGGACCGACGCGTATCATTCAGGGGACCGACGCGTATCATTCAGGGGGCCGATGCGTATCATTCAGGGGGCCGACGCGTATCATTCAGGGGGCCGACGCGTATCATTCAGGGGGCCGATGCGTATCATTCAGGGGGCCGATGCGTGTCATTCAGGGGGCCGACGCGTATCATTCAGGGGGCCGAGACGCGTATCATTCAGGGGGCCGAGACGCGTATCATTCAGGGGGCCGATGCGTGTCATTCAGGGGGCCGATGCGTGTCATTCAGGGGGCCGACGCGTATCATTCAGGGGGCCGATGCGTATCATTCAGGGGACCGACGCGTATCATTCAGGGGACCGACGCGTATCATTCAGGGGGCCGATGCGTGTCATTCAGGGGGCCGATGCGTATCATTCAGGGGGCCGACGCGTATCATTCAGGGGGCCGATGCGTATCATTCAGGGGGCCGATGCGTGTCATTCAGGGGGCCGACGCGTATCATTCAGGGGGCCGAGACGCGTATCATTCAGGGGGCCGAGACGCGTATCATTCAGGGGCCGATGCGTGTCATTCAGGGGGCCGACGTCATTCAGGGGGCCGATGCGTGTCATTCAGGGGGCCGATGCGTATCATTCAGGGGGCCGATGCGTGTCATTCAGGGGGCCGATGCGTATCATTCAGGGGGCCGAGACGCGTGTCATTCAGGGGGCCGATGCGTATCATTCAGGGGGCCGAGACGCGTGTCATTCAGGGGGCCGAGACCGTATCATTCAGGGGGCCGAGACGCGTGTCATTCAGGGGGCCGATGCGCGTGTCATTCAGGGGGCCGATGCGTATCATTCAGGGGGCCGATGCGTATCATTCAGGGGGCCGATGCGTATCATTCAGGGGGCCGACGCGTATCATTCAGGGGGCCGATGCGTGTCATTCAGGGGGCCGATGCGTGTCATTCAGGGGGCCGATGCGTGTCATTCAGGGGGCCGATGCGTGTCATTCAGGGGGCCGACGCGTATCATTCAGGGGGCCGATGCGTGTCATTCAGGGGGCCGATGCGTGTCATTCAGGGGGCCGATGCGTGTCATTCAGGGGGCCGATGCGTATCATTTCTTACTTGTCACTCCAGGCCCCAGTCCACTCCACTGTTCCCCAGGGGTTACGTACTCTGACCAGCTTCTCTTTGCGGCCACGGTAGTTCACCTGGTTTAGTAAGGTCATCATACAGTAGTTAGGTCCTGCTTTGGGTTCAGACAGATCTCATACACTACGAGGGTTAGACTGGTCCAAGATCTGTTTGTGCTCTATAGCTAACTCATTTGGCCGTTAGGGGTCGGCCGCTATGGGGTTAACCATAAGGGGGTTAACCATAAGGGGGTTGGCCGCTAGGGGTCGGCCGCTAGGGGTCGGCCGCTAGGGGGTTGGCCGCTAGGAGGTTGGCCGCTAGGGGTTAACCATAAGATGGTTGGCCGCTAAGGGTTAACCATAAGGTGGTTGGCCGCTAGGGGGTTGGCCGCTAGGGGTTAACCATAAGGTGGTTGGCCGCTAAGGGTTAACCATAAGGTGGTTGGCCGCTAGGGGGTTGGCCGCTAGGGGTCGGCCGCTAGGGGTTAACCATAAGGTGGTTGGCCGCTAAGGGTTAACCATAAGGTGGTTGGCCGCTAGGGGGTTGGCCGCTAGGGGGTCGGCCGCTAGGGGGTCGGCCGCTAGGGGGTCGGCCGCTAGGGGGTCGGCCGCTAGGGGGTCGGCCGCTAGGGGGTCGGCCACTAGGGGGTCGGCCGCTAGGGGGTCGGCCACTAGGGGGTCGGCCACTAGGGGGTCGGCCACTAGGGGTTAACCACAAGGTGGTTGGCCGTTAAGCGTTAACCATAAGGTGGTTGGCCGTTAGGTGTTGGCCGTAAAGCACAAACAGAGCAGTGACCAGGCTAGGATAGTGTGGATATAATGTATCAGATACTGTCTGATGTTACCTCGATAGCCCCGGTCAGAGAGTAGGCGTGTCCTTTCACCAGCTTCTGATTGGTGATGGCCTCTGAGTCTGCCTGGCTGGTGATCTGGAGAGACAGGGAACCACAAACTCTAACTAAACCACGACCAAACTAAAGATAACACTCTGATAACAGCTGGACCAAATAGCTCACAGAACCTACAATAATTATCCATGGAGATTCATCATTCAGCTCTTTAGTCCAGGACTAGAATTAATCTGTGTCCAGGTAACCACCTCCGAATGTCTACTGCACGGGTGTCAAACTCTGGCCCGTGGGCCAAATTTGGCCCGCGGGGTAATTATATTTGGCCCGCGAGACAATACCAAATTACTACTAGAGCTGGCCCGCCGGTATTATACAGCGCATTCACCACTAATACTACGAATCCCATAATGCTCTGCTGTTTTCGCGCGCCAATCTGGACAGGACCCAGAAACGCTCTCTCCTCTGTGACTGTATTCATAGAAACATACGCGCTACAACTGTCAGCGAGCTAACCCTTTCCAAAAATGGCGAAAAGAAAGGCGAAAACAGGAGCTTTCTGGACAAGTGGGAGGCAGAATATCTGTTTACATATGTAAAAGACAAACCTGTTTGTCTTGTTTGTGGAGTCAACGTGGCTGTAAGTAAGGAGTACAACATTAGACGACACTATGAAACGAAACACCATGACAAATACAAGGACCTGGACATGACTCAAAGGAGCCAGAAAGTAGAGGAGATGAAAAGAAGCTTGGTTTCACAACAGAATATGTTTAAAAAAGCCACATCACAAAGCGAGGCTGCTGTAAAGGCTAGTTATATGGTGGCAGCAGAGATCGCAAAATCAGCCCGGCCCTTTAATGAGGGAGAGTTCATGAAAAAGTGCATGATGAAGGTTTGTGACCTCGTATGCCCAGAGAAAAAACAAGCATTTTCAAACGTGAGCCTGAGCAGGAACACAGTAGCTGATCGCACATGTGATCTTGCCACCAATCTGTATGACCAGCTGATGGAAAAGGGAAAGGATTTTGTTGCGTTCTCCCTCGCTGTGGATGAGAGCTGCGATGCATCTGATACTGCTCAGCTGTCAGTCTTCATCCGTGGAGTGGACTCAAATCTGTGTGTTACGGAGGAGCTATTAGGATTCAAATCAATGCATGGCACAACCACAGGAAAGGAAATCTTTGAGGAGGTTTCCAAATGTGTAACTGAAATAAAGCTGCCGTGGGATAAACTCGTTGGATTAACGACAGATGGTGCGCCAGCGATGTGCGGTAAAAAGAGTGGACTGGTGGGCATGGTTCGGGAGAAGATGCGGGAAGAGAACTGTGCAGGTGAGCTAACTGTTTACCACTGCATCATACATAAGGAAGCACTGTGTGCCAAAGCCCTAAAGATGGAACATGTTATGACCACAGTAACACAGGTAGTTAACTTTATAAGAGCCAAAGGTCTAAATCACCGCCAGTTTAAATCTTTTCTGGAGGAGTGTGGTTCGGAATACGCAGACGTGCCGTATCACACAGAGGTGAGATGGCTAAGCAGAGGAAAAGTACTGAACAGATGTTTCGAGCTGCGTGAGGAAATATGTCAATTCCTGGAAACCAAAGGGAAGGATACAGCAGAGCTCCGGGAGCAAAAGTTCCTGTGTGAGCTGGCCTTTCTCTGTGACATCTCGAGCCATCTCGATGCTCTGAACCTGCAGCTTCAGGGGCGGGGGCGCATCATCACAGACATGTACGCTGCAGTGAGGGCCTTCAAAACTAAACTGTGCCTGTGGGAGAATCAGATGCTGCAAGGAAACCCTTGCCATTTTCCCTGCTGCCAATCCATAAAAGCGCAGATCTCTACCGCCGTGTTCCCATGCGCACAGTTTGCTGAAAAACTCAGTGTTCTCGCCGCTGAGTTTAGCCGGCGATTTGCCGACTTCGATGCCCAGAAATGCAAGTTTGAACTGCTTAGTAATCCCTTCGCAGTTGATGTGGAAAATGCACCAACCAACATCCAAATGGAGCTGATTGAACTCCAGTGCAACGACACGCTGAAGTCAAAGTATGATGCTGTGGGCGCCGCACAGTTTCCACGGTTCATCCCTGACACAATGCCTCAGCTCCGCACCCAAGCTGCTCAGATGCTCTCCATGTTCGGCAGCACTTATCTATGCGAGCAACTTTTCTCCTCGATGAAGATGACCAAAACAACTCACAGGAGACGTCTGACTGATGAACATCTTCACTCGATACTGAGGATTTCTTCAGCTCAGAGCTTGAGCCCAGACATTGATGAACTAGCATCCAAGAAGAGATGCCAGGTATCTGGCTTGGGCACATCAGATTAGACCAGTGTGCAATTATTAACGTTTTCTTTATGCACTTTTTCTTGCTACAAGGCATGGGCTTGAATGGTTGATTGATTTATTATCATTTTATTTGTAAAATTATTAGCCAGTGGAAAAAGTTTATTTTGGTATTTAAATCAGAAGGCTGCAAATAGAAAAGAGGCATACAATTTTTATTTAAATTTTATTTATTTAATAAATGAATGCCATTGATGTGTTTTTTCATTTGAAATTCGATTTTGCATGTCTCCACTATTAAATTATATATTGTATGGTAATAAGCGATGCTTGTTCCATATTCAATGTTAAAGCAAAACTTGTTTGGGTCCATATTAAAAGGTTAATTTGTTCAATGTTGGCCCGTGACTTTGTTCAGGTTTTACATTTTGGCCCACTGGGTATTTGAGTTTGACACCCCTGGTCTACTGCATTTAAACATCTCAAAAACATGCAACCGTCTCAAAAACATGCAACCGTCTCAAAAACATGCAACCGTCTCAAAAACATGCAACCTTCTCAAAAACATGCAACCTTCTCAAAAACATGCAACCTTCTCAAAAACATGCAACCTTCTCAAAAACATGCTTAGTTTTTAAATGACTTTGTTACCCTGTCACTTGCTTTAGTTAAATGCACTGTGCCACTGAATGTAAGTAAAACCTCACATAGATAATATCCCGTCCTTCATGTATATTTATTTTGCTCCTTTGCACCCCATTATTTTTATTTCTACTTTGCACATTCTTCCATTGCAAATCTACCATTCCAGTGTTTTACTTGCTATATTGTATTTACTTTGCCACCATGGCCTTTTTTTGCCTTTACATCCCTTATCTCACCCCATTTGCTCACATCGTATATAGACTTGTTTATACTGTATTATTGACTGTATGTTTGTTTTACTCCATGTGTAACTCTGTGTCGTTGTATGTGTCAAACTGCTTTGCTTTATCTTGGCCAGGTCGCAATTGTAAATGAGAACTTGTCACCTGGTTAAATAAAGATTAAATAAAAATAAAAATGTAACAGTGACTGTCTCCTTTACATTTGTGTCTTTTACCAGAAGCTCTAATCCAGAGCGACTTATAGGTAAAACAATGTTTACATTACACATGGCAAATAAACCGGAAACTTAAACTGGATAATAATATTCTGAAGTCATACATACGTCGATGGAGCAGCCCAGCAGAGCTCCAGAGGCCAGGGCTTTCCTGATGATCTGGAACAGGTTGGAGGGAGCCTTCTTCAGGTCGTAGTTCTCCGCTATCCCTCCTGTGAAGTCCTCAAAGCCCTCAGTGGTGGAGCCTCCGGAGAGAGCCTCATAGCATCCATTCACCCTGAGAGAGACAGACAATATATTCAGCCTCATAGCATCCATTCACCCTGAGAGAGACAGAGAGAGAGACAGAGAGAGAGACAGAGAGAAAGACAGGAATGGTGAAAGACAGAGACAGGAATAGGGACAGGTAGACCAAAGAGAGACAAGCAGAAAGACAGTAATGGTGACAGACCAGAGGAGAGACAGGCAGACAGACAGGAACAGACAGACCAGAGGAGAGAGAGGCAGACAGACAGGAATGGTGACAGACAGACCAGAGGAGAGACAGGCAGACAGACAGGAATGGTGACAGACAGACCAGAGGAGAGACAGGCAGACAGACAGGAATGGTGACAGACAGACCAGAGGAGAGAGAGACAGACCATTAGGAACCAGATAAACATACCTCATAAAGGCATCATGACATAAGTCCTATGTGTAGTGTACACTAGGTGTTGTGTATCACGGTGAGTGATGCCCCTTACTAAGTGTAGTGTACACTAGGTGTTGTGTATCGCGGTGAGTGATGCCCCTCACTACGTGTAGTGTACACTAGGTGTTGTGTATCGGTGAGTGATGCCCCTTACTTGGCGTAGGCCTTCTCCAGCAGGGCGCTCCAGAACTCAGAGCCCTGGGCTGAGTGAACAAACAGCAGCTCTCCATCCTTCGCCGGCAGCCGGTCATCAATCACCACGTCCACCCACTCACCAAACTGCCAGAACTGAAGAGGACCACAACAGACAACCTTCAGGCTAGATGAAAGAATGAAAGTGCTGAACTCATTTTGTTTCAGAGGCCCTATGTGACAGATGTTGTTGTTTGGATATTGTTTATGTATAGAATATGAGTCTATTAAATCACTGATCTATAGCTGCTCAGTCAGTCATAAAGACACAATGGGAAATTATATATCAGAAGACTATTCTGTTGCTGTTATTGTGAACTGGCAGTTAACCAGTTAACCAGTTATCCAGTTAACCAGTTATCCAGTTAACCAGTTATCCTGTTAACCAGTTATCCTGTTAACCAGTTAACCTGTTAACCAGTTATCCTTTAGCCCAGAGCAGCATCAGGCCATAGGGAGGCTGAGAAGTAAACACACAAAACCAAATCCCCCTGGATCTATGATGCTCTGACTCACTCTGGTTTCCTCCTCTCTGACCCAAACTTTCCACCAACCACACCTCTCACTGGGGCCTCTCAGCAGTAACACAACGGGCCATCTGGCTGAAGTGAAACCAGAATGTACCAACACAGCCCCTCAGCCTCCATGAGAAGGAATGTCCTGAAATAACCGTGATATCCACAAGGGTGGAAGGGACTAAGGGATTGTTTCTAGACAAGGCTGATACGCTTAAGAGAAAGGCCTCTCCTCTGCCAGTGGTAGTGTTGACAGAGAGCAGCCTCTCCTCTCCTAGTGGTAGTGTTGACAGAGAGCAGCCTCTCCTCTCCTAGTGGTAGTGTTGACAGAGAGCAGCCTCTCCTCTCCTAGTGGTAGTGTTGACAGAGGGCAGCCTCTCCTCTCCTCTCCTAGTGGTAGTGTTGACAGAGAGCAGCCTCTCCTCTCCTAGTGGTAGTGTTGACAGAGAGCAGCCTCTCCTCTCCTCTCCTAGTGGTAGTGTTGACAGAGAGCAGCCTCTCCTCTCCTCTCCTAGTGGTAGTGTTGACAGAGAGCAGCCTCTCCTCTCCTAGTGGTAGTGTTGACAGAGAGCAGCCTCTCCTCTCCTAGTGGTTGTGTTGACAGAGAGCAGCCTCACCTCTCCTAGTGGTAGTGTTGACAGAGAGCAGCCTCTCCTCTCCTAGTGGTAGTGTTGACAGAGAGCAGCCTCTCCTCTCCTAGTGGTAGTGTTGACAGAGAGCAGCCTCTCCTCTCCTCTCCTAGTGGTAGTGTTGACAGAGAGCAGCCTCTCCTCTCCTAGTGGTAGTGTTGACAGAGAGCAGCCTCTCCTCTCCTAGTGGTAGTGTTGACAGAGAGCAGCCTCTCCTCTCCTCTCCTCTCCTAGTGGTAGTGTTGTAGTGCCTCTCCTTGTGGTAGTGTTGACAGAGAGCAGCCTCTCCTCTCCTAGTGGTAGTGTTGACAGAGAGCAGCCTCTCCTATCCTAGTGGTAGTGTTGACAGAGAGCAGCCTCTCCTCTCCTAGTGGTAGTGTTGACAGAGAGCAGCCTCTCCTCTCCTAGTGGTAGTGTTGACAGAGAGCAGCCTCTCCTCTCCTAGTGGTAGTGTTGACAGAGAGCAGCCTCTCCTCTCCTAGTGGTAGTGTTGACAGAGAGCAGCCTCTCCTCTCCTAGAGGTAGAGTTGACAGAGAGCAGCCTCTCCTCTCCTAGTGGTAGTGTTGACAGAGAGCAGCCTCTCCTCTCCTAGTGGTAGTGTTGACAGAGAGCAGCCTCTCCTCTCCTAGTGGTAGTGTTGACAGAGGGCAGCCTCTCCTCTCCTCTCCTAGTGGTAGTGTTGACAGAGAGCAGTCTCTCCTCTCCTAGTGGTAGTGTTGACAGAGATCAGCCTCTCCTCTCCTAGTGGTAGTGTTGACAGAGAGCAGCCTCTCCTATCCTAGTGGTAGTGTTGACAGAGAGCAGCCTCTCCTCTCCTAGTGGTAGTGTTGACAGAGAGCAGCCTCTCCTCTCCCAGTGGTAGTGTTGACAGAGAGCAGCCTCTAGTGGTAGTGTTCCTCTCCCAGTGGTAGTGTTGACAGAGAGCAGCCTCTCCTCTCCTAGTGGTAGTGTTGACAGAGAGCAGCCTCTCCTATCCTAGTGGTAGTGTTGACAGAGAGCAGCCTCTCCTCTCCTAGTGGTAGTGTTGACAGAGAGCAGCCTCTCCTCTCCCAGTGGTAGTGTTGACAGAGAGCAGCCTCTCCTCTCCCAGTGGTAGTGTTGACAGAGAGCAGCCTCTCCTCTCCTAGTGGTAGTGTTGACAGAGAGCAGCCTCTCCTCTCCTAGTGGTAGTGTTGACAGAGAGCAGCCTCTCCTCTCCTAGTGGTAGTGTTGACAGAGAGCAGCCTCTCCTCTCCTAGTGGTAGTGTTGACAGAGAGCAGCCTCTCCTCTCCTAGTGGTTGTGTTGACAGAGAGCAGCCTCTCATATCCTAGTGGTAGTGTTGACAGAGAGCAGCCTCTCCTCTCCTAGTGGTAGTGTTGACAGAGAGCAGCCTCTCCTCTCCTAGTGGTAGTGTTGACAGAGAGCAGCCTCTCCTCTCCTAGTGGTAGTGTTGACAGAGAGCAGCCTCTCCTCTCCTAGTGGTAGTGTTGACAGAGAGCAGCCTCTCCTCTCCTAGTGGTTGTGTTGACAGAGAGCAGCCTCTCATATCCTAGTGGTAGTGTTGACAGAGAGCAGCCTCTCCTCTCCTAGTGGTAGTGTTGACAGAGAGCAGCCTCTCCTCTCCTAGTGGTAGTGTTGACAGAGAGCAGCCTCTCCTCTCCTAGTGGTAGTGTTGACGTGAGCTGTTCAGTGTGTTGACAGTCCTTTCTACCGCGACATTTTTGAAAGATATAACATCAGCCAGACAACTTCACAAGTTTTGCTACTTTTCTCAACAACATTGATGCCCTGATTGTAGCAGGAGCTATCAACAGACTTGACACAACGCTGCCAAACAAGATGTAGCTACAAACAGAACAGAGTTTAATGGTTCAAGTCTGTGTGAAGTGTTTCTCCATGTATACAGGTCAGAGTCTAGCTACATTTTACAGATATAACTTTATCATTTGGTCAGAAAGTCATGTTTATTGCAAAACGTTAGCTTGCTGGCTCGCTAGCTAACATTACGTGTATGATCAGTGTAGTAATATAATTTGAAACAGAAATCCATTTGCATTGCTAGTTATAGCCTAATGTTAGCTAGCTAACATTGAATTTTGGAATTTTGTTTGTATTGGTAGTAGTATGAGTTGGGGGTTATGCCAGTTCATTGTTTAGCTAAACAAAAGACTCCACTTTGGACCATCAAAATAACCAGGTGTGTCTGGGGGGTGATTACGGCCATCTATTGTATTTCATGAACATATCGAGACAATTACCGTTTCGCCTTTTGTATCCTGTGCATGTGACAAATGAACATGGATTTGATTGGATACAGGGTGTGTTTACCACAGGGCCTCACGTTAATCCTTAAAGAGATGGGGGGGTGAACGATGCTGCATGGGTGTAGCCAAAGAAGAGCTTTCCAGTAGGTGTAACAGAACATTCAAGGGTCATTTTCTCAAAAGTGGGGTTACAAGTTTATCAACATTCAAAGCAGAATGACTTCCCTCATTGTTCCTCAGCTGTAGCCCATGTTTAGATTTCCCTGTTTATTATTATTTATTTATTTATTCAATTTTGCTGGTTAAAGCCAGGTTTTTCTGGTTGGTTTCCAACATCTCACAACCGAGATCCTAAATGTTTAATCTTGTGAACTAAGTTTATTTAAAATATACTATTTTGTAGCTCTGAGTCTCTACTATTATCCAATGTGTAAAAAAACACCATTTCAAATGATGCTACATAAGACCGAATCGAGGCGGCCGGCAACATTAGATTTATCTGGCCATGTGCTGCCATCCTGTTAGAAGGTAACAGATTATTTTATTTACAATGGTTAAATTGGATTTTCATTGTGTTCAATGGTGTTATTTGCCCCCTAGTGGCGCTTTCTGGTACTTAGAAAGACGACGCAAACAGGAAGTACAGAATTTGTTTTGCACGCATAGAAGCAGCTACAAACAACGCTACGGTGCAGGTCTTTGAATGTAGTTATTTCTTGTCACGCTTCAGCCTTGGAAAAATATTTGTTTGTAAGTTCGATTCAAGCATTTAGCTAATGATGATAATCTTGTTATTGATAGAATTGCTTACATATCAATGTTGGTTGCATTTACTCACAAATTGCAATGCCTTTAATGTATGTCGTTAGCTGTATTACTTTGCTCATGCGTCATGCAAACGAATTGTAAAATATACAATACTGTAGTTTTGTTACTGTTTCTAGTGTAATATGCTTTGTTATTACACATAGATGGTTATACATTAGAGTAATGAAGGGAGCCAATTACCATATGGTTAACAATTAGCTATGTGGTTTGGCATCATGCCAGATGCATGGAACCTTAGCGCGTGCTTTGTATTTATGCAACTTCAAATGTTTAATGTACAGCTACAGTATGTCGGTGTGAATTGAATACTAAAGTATATTCTTTTCTGTATTTTACAGTTTCACAACATACACGTTTTCAATATATTCATTCAAGAAAAGTCACGCCTTGGGAGTTTTATTGAAGACTTAGTTGTTAGCTATCTGTCTAGTTTTGCATGGGAACGCAACACAAGGGCAGAATAGGCCATGTAAATCCCGTAGACACACAGCACCAGTCAACAGTTTGGACAAACCAACTCATTCCAGATTTTCTTTATTTTTACTATTTTCTACATTGTAGAATAATAGTGAAGACATCAAAACTATGAAATAACACATATGGAATCATGTAGTAACCCAAAAAAAAAAGAGTTAAATATTTGAGATTCTTCACAGTAGCCACCCTTTGCCTTGATGACAGCTTTGCACGCTCTTGGCATTCTCTCAAGTGTTCATGATTCCATGTGTGTTATTTCATAGTGTTGATGTCTTTTCTATTATTCTACAATGTATAAAATAAAGTACAAACACCTTGAATGAGTAGGTATGTTAACTTTTGACTGGTACTGTGGATATTACACGTAAAACAAACTGACACACAAGGGAGGAGAGAGAGAGAGAGAGAGAGAGAGAGAGAGAGAGAGAGAGAGAGAGAGAGAGACAGAGAGAGAGAGAGAGAGACAGAGAGAGAGAGAGAGAGACAGAGAGAGAGACAGAGAGAGACAGAGAGAGAGACAGAGAGAGAGACAGAGAGAGACAGAGAGAGACAGAGAGAGAGACAGAGAGAGAGACAGAGAGAGAGACAGAGAGAGAGACAGAGAGAGACAGAGAGAGACAGAGAGAGACAGAGAGAGAGACAGAGAGAGAGACAGAGAGAGACAGAGAGAGACAGAGAGAGACAGAGAGAGACAGAGAGAGACAGAGACAGAGAGAGACAGACAGACAGAGAGAGACAGACAGAGAGAGAGAGACAGCGAGAGAGATAGACAGCGAGAGAGATAGACAGCGAGAGAGAGAGACAGCGAGAGAGAGACAGAGACAGAGAGAGACAGACAGAGAGAGAGAGAGAGAGAGAGAGACAGAGAGAGAGAGAGACAGCGAGAGACAGAGACAGAGAGAGACAGACAGAGAGAGAGAGAGAGAGAGAACAATGGAGTCACTAAACCTCAGGCTGAGGACTGTTTCACCGAGTCCAAGTCTGGAGCCCGAATCCCAGTGCGCGAGTCCTGGTCCAAGTGCTCATCTCTGAGTCACTGGGTCCACATTAACTCAACATAAAGTAATTTCCCCAGTCAGATACAGCGCAGTGGCAAGAGGAAATGTCCTTTCTTTCTGTGCCAACAAATATTTGCATTTAGTCTACTGATAATGTTACCAGGGCCACGTTTAGCTCAAAAACATTCTGCCCCCCGAGTGGTGCACCCAGTGCTTGAGGCATCACTACAGACCCGGGTTCGATCCTGGCAGTGACCGCGAGACCCATGAGGCGGCGCACGATTGGCACGGCATCGTCCAGGATGTCCTTATCCCACCGCGACTCCTTGTGGCGGAACGGGCGCCTCCACGCTGACTTTGCTCACCAGTTGGACAGTGTTTCCTCAGACACATTGGTGCGGCTGGCTCCCGGGTTAAGCGAGCAGTGTGTCAAGAAGCAGTGCGGCTTGGCAGGGTCGTGTTTCGGAGGACGCACGGCTCTCAACCTTTTCCTCTCCCAAGTCCGGACAGAAGTTGCAGCGATGGGACAAGACTGTAACTACCAATTGGGGAGAAAGAAGGGGTAAAAATACACCCACTCCAATTTCTTTTTATTGAGTGTTGCAGATAGAAATGCCATGAATAGAGCAGATGTTATTCCTTATTCAACATGAGGCAAGAGGCATATTTGTTCTACATAGCATATTTCTATCTGAAGGTTCCAAAACGTTGAGTCCTGCTGAAAGAGGCCCAGGTTGTCGGCGCTACAGCTTTCTAATGAAGTGACATGGCTGTTCAAGGTTGTGGCCTAAACAAATAGTTAACGGTCCTCAAGTAGCCCAGTTTCAGAAGGTCCTCCATATGCTTAATAAATGTAAAAAGGCACGATAGAAAGGAAGAAAACGTAGCGTCGGTATTATGGGTCATATCTTTTGAGATATTTCCACAACAGAACCTGGATCTGAAATGTAGTGGGGGAAAAGTGGGAGGGGTTAAGCGAGACTACAAATTCAAAGACTGTTTACTTTCCTATAGTCGAGGGAGAGTCAGAGACCCGATCCACTGTTATTTTACTATTAAACTTAATGCTGCTATTGTTTTACATTCCATAAAACAGCCTGTATTTTTAAACCAGGCAAAAGGGTAACTAGCAGGCTGGTGGGGACTGGTGAGCTACAGGGGCATCAAGAGTCGCCATGTGTATAAACGGAGGTGGAGCCTTTCTTCCCACACTCAGTGCTTGTCCCCCTGCAGCTCACCAGCTGATGTAGGTTGTATGTACCAGTTGTCCCCCCTGTAGCTCACCAGCTGATGTAGGTTGTATGTACCAGTTGTCCCCCCTGCAGCTCACCAGCTGATGTTGGCTGTATGTACCAGTTGTCCCCCCTGTAGCTCACCAGCTGATGTAGGTTGTATGTACCAGTTGTCCCCCCTGTAGCTCACCAGCTGATGTAGGTTGTATGTACCAGTTGTCCCCCCTGTAGCTCACCAGCTGATGTAGGTTGTATGTACCAGTTGTCCCCCTGCAGCTGCAGCTCACCAGCTGATGTAGCTCACCAGCTCACCAGCTGATGTAGGTTGTATGTACCAGTTGTCCCCCTGCAGCTCACCAGCTGATGTAGGTTGTATGTACCAGTTGTCCCCCTGCAGCTCACCAGCTGATGTAGGTTGTATGTACCAGTTGTCCCCCTGCAGCTCACCAGCTGATGTAGGTTGTATGTACCAGTTGTCCCCCTGCAGCTCACCAGCTGATGTAGGTTGTATGTACCAGTTGTCCCCCTGTAGCTCACCAGCTGATGTAGGTTGTATGTACCAGTTGTCCCCCCTGTAGCTCACCAGCTGATGTAGGTTGTATGTACCAGTTGTCCCCCTGTAGCTCACCAGCTGATGTAGGTTGTGTGTAGCTCACCCAGTTGTGCAGCTCCCAGCTGTATGTACCTCAGCTCCAGCTGATGTAGGTTGTATGTACCAGTTGTCCCCCTGCAGCTCACCAGCTGATTGTGTACCAGTTGTCCCCCCAGCTCACCAGCTGATGTAGGCTCACCAGTCCCCCCTGCAGCTCACCAGCTGATGTAGGTTGTATGTACCAGTTGTCCCCCCTGCAGCTCACCAGCTGATGTAGGTTGTATGTACCAGTTGTCCCCCCTGCAGCTCACCAGCTGATGTAGGTTGTATGTACCAGTTGTCCCCCCTGTAGCTCACCAGCTGATGTAGGTTGTATGTACCAGTTGTCCCCCCTGTAGCTCACCAGCTGATGTAGGTTGTGTGTACCAGTTGTCCCCCCTGTAGCTCACCAGCTGATGTAGGTTGTATGTACCAGTTGTCCCCCCTGTAGCTCACCAGCTGATGTTGGCTGTATGTACCAGTTGTCCCCCCTGTAGCTCACCAGCTGATGTAGGCTGTGTGTACCAGTTGTCCCCTCTGTAGCTCACCAGCTGATGTAGGTTGTGTGTACCAGTTGTCCCCCCTGCAGCTCACCAGCTGATGTTGGCTGTGTGAACCGGGTGAGACGATTCCTTCCCACTACTGAACAGAACTGTGCTGCTGCTAATATTAAATTGTGCTTTGTGACTGAAAATCTCTCCAAAAACTCTTGTCCAATCCACTTAGTAGTCAGATTTTAGTCACAGAGAAAACCGAAGTTACTTTTGTTTAGTTCTAGTTATTTCTGGGTCTATTTAGTCACTTACTCTCGTCAATTGCCACTGAAAAATATACTTTAAACAAATATTTTAGTCACTCTATTTGTTAAAGCAAATGAACACTGGCCTGCGCACCAAATTGCACGCTATTCCCTTCATAATGCACTACACTTTTTATTTATACCAGAGCCTAGTTTAAAAGTAGTGCACTATATAGGGAGGCATTTTGGGATGCAGCCTGTGACTGTAGAATGTGACACTGCCTCTACCTGGAAGTGGAAGATCCCAGCGTACTCTCCACGTCCAAAGCCTTGTCCTGCAGGAACGACCCGGGCCATCACATCTTCATTCAGGGTCAGAGAGGCGATGGCCGCCAGGAGCCAGCAGTCACCTGGAGGGGGAAACAGAGAAGAGAGACTAAGGGAGTGGAGGTCATCACTGGTCAGAGAGACGAAGGGAGTGGAGGTCATCACAGGTCAGAGAGACTAAGGGAGTGGAGGTCATCACAGGTCAGAGAGACTAAGGGAGTGGAGGTCATCACAGGTCAGAGAGACGAAGGGAGTGGAGGTCATCACAGGTCAGAGAGACTAAGGGAGTGGAGGTCATCACAGGTCAGAGAGACGAAGGGAGTGGAGGTCATCACAGGTCAGAGACACGTCAGAGAGACTAAGGGAGTGGACTCACAGGTCAGACAGAGGTCATCACAGGTCAGAGAGACTAAGGGAGTGGAGGTCATCACAGGTCAGAGACACGTGAGAGTGGAGGTCACCCATACATACATACAACCCATACACGTACAACCCCATACAACCCCACGTACAACCCATACATACATACCCATACAACCCCATACACGTACAACCCATACATACATACCCATACAACCCCATACACGTACAACCCCATACATACATACATACCCATACACGTACAACCCATACATACATACCCATACAACCCATACATACATACCCATACCCATACAACCCATACATACAACCCCATACACGTACAACCCCATACAACCCATACATACATACATACCCATACACGTACAACCCATACATACAACCCATACATACCCATACAACCCATACATACATACCCATACACGTACAACCCATACATACATACATACCCACACAACCCCATACACGTACAACCCCATACATACATACCCATACACGTACAACCCATACATACATACCCATACAACCCATACATACATACATACAACCCCATACACGTACAACCCCATACATACATACCCATACAACCCCATACACGTACAACCCATACATACATACCCACACAACCCCATACCCATACAACCCATACATACATACATACCCATACACGTACAACCCATACATACATACAACCCATACATACATACATACCCATACAACCCCATACATACATACAACCCATACATACATACCCATACAACCTCATACACGTACAACCCATACATACATACCCACACACGTACAACCCATACGTACATACCCATACAACCCCATACATGTGGTCTGCAGTTGCCAGGCCGGTTGGACGTAACGCCAAATTCTCTAAAACGAAGTTTGAGGCGGCTTATGGTTGAAAAATGAACATTCAATTCTCTGGGAACGGTTCAATGGGATGCTCCCTCAAAACTTGAGACATCTGTGGCATTGTATTGTGTGACAAAACTGCACATTTTAGAGTGGCCGTTTATTGTCCCAAGCACAAGGTGCACCTGTGTAATGATCATGCTGTTTAATCAGCTATTTGATGTGCCACACCTGTCAGGTGGATGGATTATCTTGGCGAAGGAGAAATGCTCACTAATAGGGATGTAAAACCAACATTTGAGAGAAATCAGCTTTTTGTGCGTATGGAACATTTCTGGGATCTTTTATTTCAGCTCATGAAACCAACATTTTACATGTTCCATTTTATATTTTAGTTCATTCTAATAACTGTACACACAACCAGTGAAAGCCACCCTACAAAACACACACAACAGTTCCCTACACAGCCCAGTTCAGTTCCACAGAAGATATTCACCTTAAAAAGAGAACAGCTGACCTCAGCCCAGTTCAGTTCCACAGAAGATATTCACCTTAAAAAGAGAACAGCTGACCTCAGCCCAGTTCAGTCTCAGCATGTTGTTTGGACCGTGCACTCGTCAGTACTGGGACTTGCTATGTCACGCATTTGTGGACACGATTTCTCCAGAAACCAAATGTTTTGTCTTTAGTTACAGTAAATTAGTATGTCTACTGGGTTGATCAACAATCAGAAAAGGGAAGGAGTATTGACAGCTATAAATGAGTGTTCCTCCTATTACAACAATACGTTGTTATAAAGACAACTTGTATGAGACCCTGCATGGGACTAATGTGACCCAGATTGCAGACCCAGAGCTTTGCAAAATATGTGTTATGCAGAGAGTGTGTGTGTGTGTGTCTAAACATGTGTTATGCAAAATATATCTGGCACAGTGTGTTTAAAGAGCCACGCCTGAAATGATGGAAACATCCTGCTCTGAATGGGCATCATCACCAGCCTGGAAAAACCGGAACTTCAATGTCTATGGTGAGATTTGACCAAAAGTCACACTATTGGATATGCTGTCAGAACAGTAACACAGAACCCTGAGAACTGACATATCCTGGAAACAAACACAGAACCCTGAGAACTGACATATCCTGGAAACAAACAAAGAACCCTGAGAACTGACATATCCTGGAAACAAACACAGAACCCTGAGAACTGATATATCCTGGAAACAAACACAGAACCCTGAGAACTGATATATCCTGGAAACAAACACAGAACACTGAGAACTAATATATCCTGGAAACAAACACAGAACACTGAGAACTGACATATCCTGGAAACAAACACAGAACCCTGAGAACTGATATATCCTGGAAACAAACACAGAACCCTGAGAACTGACATATCCTGGAAACAAGCACAGAACCCTGAGAACTGACATATCCTGGAAACAAACACAGAACCCTGAGAACTGATATATCCTGGAAACAAACACAGAACCCTGAGAACTGATATATCCTGGAAACAAACACAGAACCCTGAGAACTAATATATCCTGGAAACAAACACAGAACCCTGAGAACTGACATATCCTGGAAACAAACACAGAACCCTGAGAACTGATATATCCTGGAAACAAGCACAGAACCCTGAGAACTGACATATACTGGAAACAAGCACAGAACCCTGAGAACTGACATATACTGGAAACAAACACAGAACCCTGAGAACTGATATATCCTGGAAACAAACACAGAACCCTGAGAACTGACATATCCTGGAAACAAACACAGAACCCTGAGAACTGACATATCCTGGAAACAAACACAGAACCCTGAGAACTGACATATCCTGGAAACAAACACAGAACCCTGAGAACTGATATATCCTGGAAACAAACACAGAACCCTGAGAACTGACATATCCTGGAAACAAACACAGAACCCTGAGAACTGACATATACTGGAAACAAACACATAACCCTGAGAACTGACATATCCTGGAAACAAACACAGAACTGTTATATCCTGGAAACAAACACAGAACTGACATATCCTGGAAACAAACACAGAACTGACATATCCTGGAAACAAACACAGAACTGTTATATCCTGGAAACAAACACAGAACTGTTATATCCTGGAAACAAACACAGAACTGACATATCCTGGAAACAAACACAGAACACTGAGAACTGACATATCCTGGAAACAAACACAGAACCCTGAGAACTGACATATCCTGGAAACAAACACAGAACTGTTATATCCTGGAAACAAACACAGAACTGACATATCCTGGGAAACAAACACAGAACACTGAGAACTGACATATCCTGGAAACAAACACAGAACCCTGAGAACTGACATATACTGGAAACAAACACAGAACCCTGAGAACTGACATATACTGGAAACAAACACATAACCCTGAGAACTGACATATCCTGGAAACAAACACAGAACTGTTATATCCTGGAAACAAACACAGAACTGACATATCCTGGAAACAAACACAGAACCCTGAGAACTGATATATCCTGGAAACAAACACAGAACCCTGAGAACTGATATATCCTGGAAACAAACACAGAACCCTGAGAACTGACATATCCTGGAAACAAACACAGCAGACAGCCTAGCAGTTAAGAGCATTGGGCCAGTACACTAGTCTACCCTGCTGGGTCAATGACAGGACAGTACACTAGTCCACCCTGCTGGGTTAATGACAGTACACTAGTCTACCCTGCTGGGTTAATGACAGGCCAGTACACTAGTCTACCCTGCTGGGTTAATGACAGTACACTAGTCCACCCTGCTGGGTTAATGACAGTACACTAGTCCACCCTGCTGGGTTAATGACAGTACACTAGTCCACCCTGCTGGGTTAATGACAGTACACTAGTCCACCCTGCTGGGTTAATGACAGTACACTAGTCCACCCTGCAGGGTTAATGACAGTACACTAGTCCACCCTGCTGGGTTAATGACAGTACACTAGTCCACCCTGCTGGGTTAATGACAGTACACTAGTCACCCTGTTGGGTTAATGACAGTACACTAGTCCACCCTGCTGGGTTAATGACAGTACACTAGTCCACCCTGCTGAGTTAATGACAGTACACTAGTCCACCCTGCTGGGTTAATGACAGTACACCAGTCTATCCTGCTGGGTTAATGACAGGCCAGTACACTAGTCCACCCTGCTGGGTTAATGACAGTACACTAGTCCACCCTGCTGGGTTAATGATGACAGTACACTAGTCTACCCTGCTGGGTTAATGACAGTACACTAGTCCACCCTGCTGGGTTAATGACAGTACACTAGTCCACCCTGTTGGGTTAATGACAGTACACTAGTCCACCCTGCTGAGTTAATGACAGTACACTAGTCCACCCTGCTGGGTTAATGACAGTACACTAGTCTACCCTGCTGGGTTAATGACAGGCCAGTACACAAGTCTACCCTGCTGGGTTAATGACAGGCCAGGACACTAGTCTACCCTGCTGGGTTAATGACAGGCCAGTACACTAGTCTACCCTGCTGGGTTAATGACAGTACACTAGTCTACCCTGCTGGGTTAATGACAGGCCAGCACACCAGTCTACCCTGCTGGGTTAATGACAGTACACTAGTCCACCCTGCTGGGTTAATGATAGGCCAGTACACTAGTCCACTAGTCTACCCTGCTGGGTTAATGACAGTACACTAGTCTACCCTGCTGGGTTAATGACAGGCCAGCACACCAGTCTACCCTGCTGGGTTAATGACAGTACACTAGTCTACCCTGCTGGGTTAATGACAGGCCAGCACACCAGTCTACCCTGCTGGGTTAATGACAGTACACTAGTCTACCCTGCTGGGTTAATGACAGTACACTAGTCTACCCTGCTGGGTTAATGACAGGCCAGCACACCAGTCTACCCTGCTGGGTTAATGACAGTACACTAGTCCACCCTGCTGGGTTAATGACAGCCACACACCAGTCCACCCTGCAGGGTTAATGACAGTACACTAGTCCACCCTGCTGGGTTAATGACAGTACACTAGTCCACCCTGTTGGGTTAATGACAGGACACCAGTCTACCCTGCTGGGTTAATGACAGGCCAGCACACCAGTCTACCCTGCTGGGTTAATGACAGGCCAGCACACCAGTCTACCCTGCTGGGTTAATGACAGGCCAGCACACCAGTCTACCCTGCTGGGTTAATGACAGGCCAGCACACCAGTCTACCCTGCTGGGTTAATGACAGGCCAGCACACCAGTCTACCCTGCTGGGTTAATGACAGTACAGTACACCAGTCCACCCTGCTGGGTTAATGACAGTACACTAGTCCACCCTGCTGGGTTAATGATAGGCCAGTACACTAGTCCACTAGTCTACCCTGCTGGGTTAATGACAGGCCAGCACACCAGTCTACCCTGCTGGGTTAATGACAGGACACTAGTCTACCCTGCTAGGTTAATGACAGGCCACTAGTCTACCCTGCTGGGTTAATGACAGGCCAGCACACCAGTCTACCCTGCTGGGTTAATGACAGTACACTAGTCTACCCTGCTGGGTTAATGACAGTACACTAGTCCACCCTGCTGGGTTAATGACAGGACACTAGTCTACCCTGCTGGGTTAATGACAGTACACTAGTCCACCCTGCTGGGTTAATGACAGGCCAGCACACCAGTCTACCCTGCTGGGTTAATGACAGGACACTAGTCTACCCTGCTAGGTTAATGACAGGCCACTAGTCTACCCTGCTGGGTTAATGACAGGCCAGCACACCAGTCTACCCTGCTGGGTTAATGACAGTACACTAGTCTACCCTGCTGGGTTAATGACAGTACACTAGTCCACCCTGCTGGGTTAATGACAGGACACCAGTCTACCCTGCTGGGTTAATGACAGTACACCAGTCACCCTGCTGGGTTAATGACAGTACACTAGTCCACCCTGCTGGGTTAATGACAGGACACTAGTCTACCCTGCTGGGTTAATGACAGTACACTAGTCCACCCTGCTGGGTTAATGACAGTACACCAGTCCACCCTGCTGGGTTAATGACAGGCCAGGACACTAGTCTACCCTGTTGGGTTAATGACAGTACACTAGTCTACCCTGCTGGGTTAATGACAGGCCAGCACACCAGTCTACCCTGCTGGGTTAATGACAGGCCAGCACACCAGTCTACCCTGCTAGGTTAATGACAGGCCAGCACACCAGTCTACCCTGCTGGGTTAATGACAGGCCAGCACACCAGTCTACCCTGCTGGGTTAATGACAGGACACTAGTCTACCCTGCTGGGTTAATGACAGGCCACACACCAGTCTACCCTGCTGGGTTAATGACAGGCCAGCACACCAGTCTACCCTGCTGGGTTAATGACAGGCCAGCACACCAGTCTACCCGCTGGGTTAATGACAGGCCAGCACACCAGTCTACCCTGCTGGGTTAATGACAGGCCAGCACACCAGTCTACCCTGCTGGGTTAATGACAGGCCAGCACACCAGTCTACCCTGCTGGGTTAATGACAGCACACCAGTCTACCCTGCTGGGTTAATGACAAGCCAGTACACCAGTCTACCCTGCTGGGTTAATGACGGTTGAGGGTGAGGCTGGTGAGCAAAAGGTTAATGACAGGCCAGTGGGTCTCAACTGGTGAACAGTTTCCAGAAACTCTGTGAAGACTTCCTCCCAGCATGGTAACTGAGCTGGTTTCTATACAGATATCTCGCTTTGTTCATATGTTCTACTATACCTCGTTACAGAGATAACAACCTGACATGTTTTAATTATTATACCTCATGACAGAGATATCAACCTGACATGTTTTAAATGACACCTCATGACAGAGATAACAACCTGACATGTTTTAAATGATACCTCATGACAGAGATAACAACCTGACATGTTTTAAATGATACCTCATGACAGAGATAACAACCTGACATGTTTTAATGATACCTCATGACAGAGATAACAACCTGACATGTTTTAAATGATAGGCCATGACAGAGATAACAACCTGACATGTTTTAAATTATACAGTACCTTAGCAGAGACAACAACCTGACAGGCTGTTCAGTGGTAGTCTAGGAAACAAATCACCTGTGTAATAACTGAATGTTATCACATATACCCGTGATCAATCACATTAACTTTTACTATACCATCTCCTCCTCACAGCTGAAACCATAGATACTGTTACCACCCGGCGACCCTGTGGTTTTGGTTTGGTTCCTGTTTTGGAATATGAAAGTGACTTACCCAAGCCACCTTGGCAGATATCGGTTCTCGAGGCTCCACCAACGATGAACTCTGGGCTGGACACCAGCTCCTATTCAGGGAGAGACGACCAAAGCATGAGTAAAACTGTCAAAGATATTACTGAGAATTTAAATCAAATAAAAAGTACAGATTTTGGGGCTTCCAAACTTTGCAGCCCTAACTAAAGCAATACGCTAGCTTGGGGAGAATAACTGCATAATGAGCTACTAGCGTAGCCTCAGGTATTTCATAGAGCACTGCATTTGTTATATTATCTACTCTACTATTCAGGGACCAATACATGATTAAGACTGTGTTTTGAACTTTTAAAGCAACTGTCCAGTGTTTCCAGATTTCTATTAAATAAAAAATAAAAAAATTGTTACGTTCAAACGGCTCTCCTGCGAAGTCGTGACTTGCGCCATACGCCTAGTTACCTGAATCAGGTCACATGTGACCTAGAATTAATTACAATACGAGTGAAATAGTTTTAATTCCAAAACAATTGTAATTAAGCATGTTTAAAAAAAAAAAAAGCATATTTTGTGTGTTTGAATGGTGTGGGCGTATACCGGTCATTAAAACCATTCATGCGAGTCGACCTGATTGGCTCAGGAGGATTTCACCATAGCAAGCATTTTTTTTAAATAGTCTGGTAGATATGGGGGGGGGGCGGGGCTATTCTCCTATTTATGCTTTGGCCACAAATACGAGTATAGGATGAGTCAACAACATTATCTGGGTATGAGTTAACAGATTATTAACTTTTTTTAAAGTCTGATTTTCACTAGACAGTGACATTCATAGCAGATTTGACTAAAAGGATCAGTCATTACCCAATAATAGTTATGAAATAAAAGCACATGGGAATGAAGAGGGTAGACTGATACACTTTAAAGTCATGCACAAGGAAAGGGCAGGGTCCACGATGACCTAATGTAACCTCAATTGTCTCAAAGTCTACGAGTCGATCTGTTGACAGACAAAACAAAAAGGTGTAGGATCAGATGACTAACGCCAAAGTTCCATCCGAATAGTTGGAGGATGAGTCACCACCACCCTGACCATGTTCCTCGTTCATTTAGCCGTACGCTAACAGTTTCAGTTGTTTTGGATACAAGTGATTCCTTTACGCCCAACGGTCCAATCAAACGGATAACAAGCTTCTGGACACGCCCATCAGACTACTGTGACATCACTGACCCAGGCTATAAAGAGATATTCCCAGTGAGGATTTGGGTTTGATGATAAAGGTTCAGATCAGAACAAAGTATATATATCTCTTCATTATGTCTGATACATATTATAAACAGAAACACAAGTGGGGGAAAAGAAAAGCCCAGATTCTGACTTTTTCTAAATGAAATTGAATATTATTTGAAAATGTTGCATAGGCTGAAAACATTAAAGTAAAGGCAACCCTACAATGTAAGGCCCGTTAAGCTTTATGAACCCTACAATGTAAGGCCCGTTAAGCTTTATGAACCCTACAATGTAAGGCCCGTTAAGCTTTATGAACCCTACAATGTAAGGCCCGTTAAGCTTTATGAACCCTACAATGTAAGGCCCGTTAAGCTTTATGAACCCTACAATGTAAGGCCCGTTAAGCTTTATGAACCCTAAAATGATCAGTCAAAATCATGTTTCTCTTGAAATGTGATGATATTTGAAGGAAACCAGATCAAAGTATGAAAACTGACTGTTTCTTCTACATTGATAAAGTTTGATCATACAGTTACAGTTTCCCCCTCCCCCAAGTCAAACACTTGGATTCATTATTAAGAGGACAAGGTGACATCACCTTAACTCTCATTTGAATACACCAATGGTAACATGATATTCTCTTACCTCATTTAAATAAGTAGAGCCTTGTAACCAACGTCGGAGAAGGCGTGTTTGCAAAGGGGTGTGGTTTATATAGCTAGATAGCTACTCTACTGGTGCCAACATTTGATTATAGGGTGTCAGCAAATATAATTAAAAGTTTACCCTATTCATCTCTGGCAAAGATACTTATATGTTTCCCTTTCATCTGTGTCTGGTGTTAGCTAGTTACTGGCTAGCTAGGTCTTCATCTGTGTCTGGTGTTAGCTAGTTACTGGCTAGCTAGGTCTTCATCTGTCTGGTGTTAGCTAGTTACTGGCTAGCTAGGTCTTCATCTGTGTCTGGTGTTAGCTAGTTACTGGCTAGCTAGGTCTTCATCTGTGTCTGGTGTTAGCTAGTTACTGGCTAGCTAGGTCTTCATCTGTGTCTGGTGGTAGCTAGTTACTGGCTAGCTAGGTCTTCATCTGTGTCTGGTGTTAGCTAGTTACTGGCTAGCTAGTTCTTCATCTGTCTGGTGTTAGCTAGTTACTGGCTAGCTAGTTCTCTGTCTGAGTTTAGTGTTAGCTAGTTACTGGCTAGCTAGTTCTCTGTCTGTGTTTAGTGTTAGCTAGTTACTGGCTAGCTAGTTCTCTGTCTGTGTTTAGTGTTAGCTAGTTACTGGCTAGCTAGGTCTTCATCTGTGTCTGGTGTTAGCTAGTTACTGGCTAGCTAGTTCTCTGTCTGTGTTTAGTGTTAGCTAGTTACTGGCTAGCTAGTTCTCTGTCTGTGTTTAGTGTTAGCTAGTTACTGGCTAGCTAGTTCTCTGTCTGTGTTTAGTGTTAGCTAGTTACTGGCTAGCTAGTTCTCTGTCTGTGTTTAGTGTTAGCTAGTTACTGGCTATCTGGGTCTTCAGCCAGCATGCAACAAAAGGAGGAGGGGGGTAGTCGTTCAAAACTCAGACGCAGTTGTCAAGTCACCACAACTATCAGTGCTGCTGTGAACCGTATCACAAGAGAAATGCCAAACTAAAAATATACATAATTGATGCAATTTCAATGTTGTTTGAGTTGCTTTGTGTATCACCACGCTGGTCTTTTCAAACCTCCTGGTAGTTAGCCATGAGAGGGACATTTTTGTCTGTTGTTCTTGCCATAATATGGACTTGATCTTTTACCAAATAGGGCCATCTTCTGTATACCACCCTTACCTTGTCACAACTGATTGGCTCAAACTCATTAAGAAGGAAAGATATTCCACAAAATAACTTCTAACAAGGCAGACATGTTAATTGAAATACATTCCAGGTAACTATCTCATGAAGCTGGTTGAGAGAATGCCAAGAGTATGCAAAACTGTCATCAAGGCAAAGGGTGGCTACTTCGAATAATCTCAAATATAAAATATATTTTAATTTGTTTAACACTTTTTTTTTGGTTACTACCTGATTCCATATGTGTTATTTCATAGTTTTGATGTCTTTATTATTCTACAATGTAGGAAATAGTAAAAAAATAATAATAATAATACAAAAATTAAAAAACATTGAATAAGTAGGTGTGTCCAAACCTTTGACTGCTGTTGTACATATAAACATACATTAATATGGCAGCAGAAAACAATTGAGAAAACTGAACAGAAACATTTGAGGTATACATCTTGTCTTGTCTGCATCGTCCAAGCCTCGAAGATAAAATGTGCAGCCAGGAAAACGTATTTCCTAAATCAGACATTCAAGTTTTTTCTTCATCTCTAACCCAGAATAGTTCCTGTTTTCTTTGCAATATTTTTTATCAAACAGTACAGCTCTCAGATCATCACATAAAGAACTATCAAATAAAAAGTGAATTGTCCACCTCCCCTAAAATCACAGACAGTACATAGTCTCTCTTCTTCATCTATGTCATTGAACCTACCTACTTCAATTACCAGAGGCAGTATACTGGTTCTCAACTGGGCATATTAGGACGTTTGGTTTCTGGTTAGGTGAGACATAAGGTTGTGAATCATAGCTGTTTTTGATCTGGTTGTCAGTTCTGAGTTTTGGTTTAAACCAGAAATCCGTTTTCTTTGGTGTTGGTTAACTTGTGTTTGATCATATTTACATTGCACCCTAACTTGTTTCTGTTGTAGATCAACTTCCTGTGTATAAAGTTTGTTTGTTTTATTTGGTATACGGTTTTATCAAATATTTTGTTATTTAAAAAAAAACGTTTTTTTTACAGAGATAACGCTTTGGTCTATTTCGATCAATACAAATCCAGCCATAGAGCAGACATTTAGCCTGTGTTTGAACCCAGTAACTTACCCCAGGTCGTTTCCACTGAACACCTCTGGTTTTGGAAGATCTGGGTCCGAGCTATTGAATCCCAAGGACGCAGGTTCGGCTGGAAAAGTGGAACCGTGAAAGTGAACCTCTACTCAGACACTCGCTCCTGAGAGACTCGAAGTCTTGGTTTAGGTACTTCGACGCATTGGCATTGGTGCCAAATCCTGCGGCCAAAGGCCCTTCTTGGCCAACGTTGATGCCACCCCAGCCATTGTACAAGTCGTTTTTCTTCTCCTCTGTCGGGTCGGGTGGCTGACTGCGTCGACACAGTGAAAAGAGGAAAAGAGTTGGGATGCGTTTCACTGGTGGAAAAGTCTAAATTCCTTCTACGCCCCTGGTTTTTCAGGCGTGGTCTGTTGCCTCTTGACTGCAAGTCAAACGACTTTTTTCCTCAACAATATGTACATAAGATTTCTGTTACCGGAACTGTTGCTTCTACACAACGTTTACTTGTTCAAAAGTATTTAGTGTGGATATGAACACTTTTTAGACATATGCATCAAACAATCAACCACCCAATGAATCTGTTTGAGTGTCATAACGGGGAGGATGAACATAAAGTCCGAGTCCACTCTGTAGCCTTAATAATCCATTTAACGCATCAGTCGTTTCTCCATACAGGTAGACAGACAGACGCAGTTGAGAGGTTGGTGTCCGGTGGACGGCCTTCTCCCCTACGACTTGTGAGAGCCAGTGTGACCTGTGTAGATTTAAAATACCAGTGTTGATCGGAGAAAAGATGGCCACATGTTCAGAGTTTGTCTATTGATGTTGTCTTATGATAAAGGGAAAATAACGACTTTTTTTTCTCTCCATAAAATGAAATGCTGTGCTGCTGCACCGGTCTGCCTGTAGTGTGTTGAGGAGCATCAACGGGGGGGTTTGTATGTGTGAGTTGAGTACGTTCATATAAATGGTTGAAGGTGATTCCGGTCTTCAGTCTGATTTGTCGTAAAGATGCAGTAATGAAACACAACACTGCCTCTTTAGTCCAACTCCTCTGTTTTGCACACGATCACAGTAGGCAGGACCGGACATACCAATGGTCGCGTCTATATCAGTACAGTGCGATTGTAATGTAACGTACAGTATGACATGTAGAGGCTATAAGCACAGATAATAACAAGACATGTTCATATAGGCTCAGGTTAGCCAGACGTTACAGACACAAGAGTTTTATAACCACGTCTTTGGAAGTGACGTGCACTTGTAAAATAGCGTCAAAATAAGCTCAACAAACAAAAACACACGACACGACTAATAGAAACAATGTCCATCAATGAAAAGTTGTGCTGCCCTTTACAGTCCAACTCCCTGTAAAGTAACAATGAACAACGAAAGGGGACATGAATAGCCATGCTACCCCAATGACAGGTAGAGCATAAATTAACATGTCAGCGGCCATATAAACTCATTATCTGTGTTTTTTAACATTAGATTGATGATGATTTTGTCTGGACCTACCTCTTGTACAGGGAAGCTGTATGGGGGGATTGATGTTTATGAGGGAATGTTTCGGATGTTTCCAACCTGTTGCAGTAACCATGTCTACCAACAGGGGTCATTTACAAAATGCAGACCTGGATGGACTATCTAGGTAACGCCATGGAATTCAGACAGACATTACAGGGTGTGCAAAACTGTCATCAAGGATTAAAGGGTGGCTAGAATAGAGATTATAGGGTTTAAGGACTTTTGTAGAACAGAGATTACATATGTGTAGAATAGAGATTACAGGGTGTGTAGGAAATAGTAACAGAGATTACAGGGTGTGTAGAGGACTGTAGAACAGAGATTACAGGGTGTGTAGAATAGAGATTACAGGGTGTGTAGGACTGTAGAACAGAGATTACAGGGTGTGTAGAGGACTGTAGAACAGAGATTACAGGGTGTGTAGAGGACTGTAGAACAGAGATTACAGGGTGTGTAGAATAGAGATTACAGGGTGTGTAGAATAGCATTACAGGGTGTGTAGAATAAAATTACAGGGTGTGAAGTACAGTATAATAGAGATTACAGGGTGTGTAGAGGACTGTAGAATAGAGATTACAGGGTGTGTAGAGGACTGTAGAACAGAGATTACAGGGTGTGTAGAATAGAGATTACAGGGTGTCAGAGGACTGTAGAACAGAGATTACAGGGTGTGTAGAATAGAGATTACAGGGTGTGTAGAGGACTGTAGAACCTAGAGATTACAGGGTGTGTAGAGGACTGTAGAACAGAGATTACAGGGGTTAGGACTGTAGTTTCAGGTTAGGTGTATAGAATAGAGATTACAAGGTGTGTAGAGTACAGTAGAACAGAGATTGCATGACAGGGTGTGTAGAGGACTGTAGAACAGAGAGTACAGGGTGTGTAGAGGACTGTAGAACAGAGAGTACAGGGTGTGTAGAGGACTGTAGAATAGAGATTACAGGGTGTGTAGAGGACTGTAGAACAGAGATTACAGGGTGTAGAATAGAGATTACAGGGTGTGTAGAGGATAGAACAGAGATTACAGGGTGTGTAGAATAGAGATTACAGGGTGTGTAGAGGACTGTAGAACAGAGATTACATATTGTGTAGAATAGAGATTAAGGTTGTGTAGAATACAAGTAGAATAGAGATTACAGGGTGTGTAGAGGACTGTAGAACAGAGATTACAGGGTGTGTAGAGGACTGTAGAACAGAGATTACTGGGTGTGTAGAATAGAGATTACAGGGTGTGTAGAGGACTGTAGAACAGAGATTACAGGGTGTGTAGAATAGAGATTACAGGGTGTGTAGAGGACTGTAGAACAGAGATTACAGGGTGTGTAGAGGACTGTGAAAAAGAGGAAAAGAGAACAGAGATTACAGGGTGTGTAGAATAGAGATTACAGGGTGTGTAGAGGACTGTAGAACAGAGATTACAGGGTGTGTAGAGGACTGTAGAACAGAGATTACAGGGTGTGTAGAGGACTGTAGAACAGAGATTACAGGGTGTGTAGAAAAGTATTTAGGGTGGTAGAATAGAGATTACAGGGTGTATAGAATAGAGATTACAGGGTGTGTAAGTACAGTATAATAGAGATTACAGGGTGTGTAGAGGACTGTAGAATAGAGATTACAGGGTGTGTAGAGGACTGTAGAACAGAGATTACAGGGTGTGTAGAATAGAGATTACAGGGTGTTTAAACAGAGATTACAGGGTGTGTAGAATAGAGATACAGGGTGTGTAGAGGACTGTAGAACAGAGATTACAGGGTGTGTAGAGGACTGTAGAACAGAGATTACAGGGTGTGTAGAGGACTGTAGAACAGAGATTACAAGGTGTATAGAATAGAGATTACAAGGTGTGTAGATACAGTAGAACAGAGATGACAGGGTGTGTAGAGGACTGTAGAACAGAGAGTACAGGGTGTGTAGAGGACTGTAGAACAGAGAGTACAGGGTGTGTAGAGGACTGTAGAACAGAGATTACAGGGTTTGTAGAGGACTGTAGAACAGAGATTACAGGGTGTGTAGAGGACTGTAGAACAGAGATTAAGGGTGTATAGAATAGTGATTACAAGGTGTGTAAAGATACAGTAGAACAGAGATGACAGGGTGTGTAGAGGACTGTAGAACAGAGATTACAGGGTGTATAGAATAGAGATTACAAGGTGTGTAGAGTACAGTAGATCAGAGATGACAGGGTGTGTAGAGGACTGTAGAACAGAGATGACAGGGTGTGTAGAGGACTGTAGAACAGATAATTACAGGGTGTGTCAATAGAGATTACAGGGTGTGTAGAGGACTGTAGAACAGAGATTACAGGGTGTGTAGAGGACTGTAGAACAGAGATTAAAGGGTGTGTAGAGGACTGTAGAACAGAGATTACAGGGTGTGTAGAGGACTGTAGAACAGAGATTACAGGGTGTGTAGAGGACTGTAGAACAGAGATGACAGGGTGTGTAGAGGACTGTAGAACAGAGATTACAGGGGTGTAGAGGACTGTAGAACAGAGATTACAGGGTGAGCATGTAAGAGGACTGTAGAACAGAGATTAAGGGTTTTAGAGGACTGTAGAACAGAGATTACAGGGTGTGTAGAGGACTGTAGAACAGAGATTACAGGGTGTGTAGAGGACTGTATAACAGAGATTACAGGGTGTGTAGAGGACTGTAGAACAGAGATTACAGGGTGTGTAGAGGACTGTAGAACAGAGATGACAGGGTGTGTAGAGGACTGTAGAACAGAGGTACAGGGTGTGTAGAGGACTGTAGAACAGAGATTACAGGGTGTGTAGAGGACTGTAGAACAGAGATTACAGGGTGTGTAGAATAGAGATTACAGGGTGTGTAGAGGACTGTAGAACAGAGATTACAGGGTGTGTAGAATAGAGATTAAAGGTTGTGTAGAGTACAGTAGAATAGAGATTACAGGGTGTGTAGAGGACTGTAGAACAGAGATTACAGGGTGTGTAGAGGACTGTAGAACAGAGATTACAGGGTGTGTAGAATAGAGATTACAGGGTGTGTAGAGGACTGTAGAACAGAGATTACAGGGTGTGTAGAATAGAGATTACAGGGTGTGTAGAGGACTGTAGAACAGAGATTACAGGGTGTGTAGAGGACTGTAGAACAGAGATTACAGGGTGTGTAGAATAGAGATTACAGGGTGTGTAGAGGACTGTAGAACAGAGATTACAGGGTGTGTAGAGGACTGTAGAACAGAGATTACAGGGTGTGTAGAGGACTGTAGAACAGAGATTACAGGGTAGAGGACTGTAGAACAGAGATTACAGGGTGTGTAGAATAGAACGGGGTGTGTAGAATAGAGATTACAGGGTGTGTAGAGGACAGTAGAACAGAGATTACAGGGTGTGTAGAGGACTGTAGAGCAGAGATTACAGGGTGTGTAGAGGACTGTAGAACAGAGATTACAGGGTGTGTAGAATAGAGATTACAGGGTGTGAGAGATTACAGGGGTGTGTAGAATAGAGATTACAGGGTGTGTAGAGGACTGTAGAATAGAGATTACAGGGTGTGTAGAGGACTGTAGAACAGAGATTACAGGGTGTGTAGAGGACTGTAGAGATTACAGGGTGTATAGAGGACTGTAGAATAGAGATTACAGGGTGTGTAGAGGACTGTAGAACAGAGATTACAGGGTGTGTAGAGGACTGTAGAACAGAGATTACAGGGTGTGTAGAGGACTGTAGAACAGAGATTACAAGGTGTGTAGAGGACTGTAGAACAGAGATTACAGGGTGTGTAGAGGACTGTAGAACAGAGATTACAGGGTGTGTAGAGGACTGTAGAACAGAGATTACAGGGGTGTAGAGGAGGATAGAATAGAGATTACAGGGTGTGTAGAGGACTGTAGAACAGAGATTACAGGGTGTGTAGAGGACTGTAGAACAGAGATTACAGGGTGTATAGAATAGAGATTACAAGGTGTGTAGAGTACAGTAGAACAGAGATGACAGGGTGTGTAGAGGACTGTAGAACAGAGATTACAGGGTGTGTAGAGGACTGTAGAACAGAGACAGGGTGTGTAGAACAGAGATTACAGGGTGTGTAGAGGACTGTAGAACAGAGATTACAGGGTGTGTAGAGGACTGTAGAACAGAGATTACAGGGTGTGTAGAGGACTGTAGAACAGAGATTACAGGGTGTGTAGAGGACTGTAGAACAGAGATTACAGGGTGTGTAGAGGACTGTAGAACAGAGATGACAGGGTGTGTAGAGGACTGTAGAACAGAGATTACAGGGTGTGTAGAGGACTGTAGAACAGAGATTACAGGGTGTGTAGAGGACTGTAGAACAGAGATTAAAGGGTGTGTAGAGGACTGTAGAACAGAGATTACAGGGTGTGTAGAGGACTGTAGAACAGAGATTACAGGGTGTGTAGAGGACTGTAGAACAGAGATTACAGGGTGTGTAGAGGACTGTAGAACAGAGATTACAGGGTGTGTAGAGGACTGTAGAACAGAGATGACAGGGTGTGTAGAGGACTGTAGAACAGAGATTACAGGGTGTGTAGAGGACTGTAGAACAGAGATTACAGGGTGTGTAGAGGACTGTAGAACAGAGATTACAGGGTGTGTAGAGGACTGTAGAACAGAGATTACAGGGTGTGTAGAGGACTGTAGAACAGAGATTACAGGGTGTGTAGAGGACTGTAGAACAGAGATTACAGGGTGTGTAGAGGACTGTAGAACAGAGATTACAGGGTGTGTAGAGGACTGTAGAACAGAGATTACAGGGTGTGTAGAGGACTGTAGAACAGAGAGTACAGGGTGTGTAGAGGACTGTAGAACAGAGATTACAGGGTGTGTAGAGGACTGTAGAACAGAGATTACAGGGTGTGTAGAGGACTGTAGAACAGAGATTACAGGGTGTGTAGAGGACTGTAGAACAGAGATTACAGGGTGTGTAGAGGACTGTAGAACAGAGAGTACAGGGTGTGTAGAGGACTGTAGAACAGAGATTACAGGGTGTGTAGAGGACTGTAGAACAGAGATTACAGGGTGTGTAGAGGACTGTAGAACAGAGATTACAGGGTGTGTAGAGGACTGTAGAACAGAGATTACAGGGTGTGTAGAGGACTGTAGAACAGAGATTACAGGGTGTGTAGAGGACTGTAGAACAGAGATTACAGGGTGTGTAGAGGACTGTAGAACAGAGATTACAGGGTGTGTAGAGGACTGTAGAACAGAGATTACAGGGTGTGTAGAGGACTGTAGAACAGAGATTACAGGGTGTGTAGAGGACTGTAGAACAGAGATTACAGGGTGTGTAGAGGACTGTAGAACAGAGATTACAGGGTGTGTAGAGGACTGTAGAACAGAGATTACAGGGTGTGTAGAGGACTGTAGAACAGAGATTACAGGGTGTGTAGAACAGAGAGGACTGTAGAACAGAGATTACAGGGTGTGTAGAGGACTGTAGAACAGAGATTACAGGGTGTGTAGAGGACTGTAGAACAGAGATTACAGGGTGTGTAGAGGACTGTAGAACAGAGATTAAAGGGTGTGTAGAGGACTGTAGAACAGAGATTACAGGGTGTGTAGAGGACTGTAGAACAGAGAGAGGGTGTTAGAGGACTGTAGAAAGAGATTACAGGGTGTGTAGAGGACTGTAGAACAGAGATTACAGGGTGTGTAGAGGACTGTAGAACAGAGATTACAGGGTGTGTAGAGGACTGTAGAACAGAGATTACAGGGTGTGTAGAGGACTGTAGAACAGAGATTACAGGGTGTGTAGAGGACTGTAGAACAGAGATTACAGGGTGTGTAGAGAGATTACAGGGTGTGTAGAGGACTGTAGAACAGAGATTACAGGGTGTGTAGAGGACTGTAGAACAGAGTACAGGGTGTGTAGAGGACTGTAGAACAGGATTACAGGGTGTGTAGAGGACTGTAGAACAGAGATTACAGGGTGTGTAGAGGACTGTAGAACAGAGATTACAGGGTGTGTGTACAGGGTGTGTAGGACTGTAGAACAGAGATTACAGGGTGTGTAGAGGACTGTAGAACAGAGATTACAGGGTGTGTAGAGGACTGTAGAACAGAGATTACAGGGTGTGTAGAGGACTGTAGAACAGAGATTACAGGGTGGTAGAGGACTGTAGAACAGAGATTACAGGGTGTGTAGAGGACTGTAGAACAGAGATTAAAGGGTGTGTAGAGGACTGTAGAACAGAGATTACAGGGTGTGTAGAGGACTGTAGAACAGAGATTACAGGGTGTGTAGAGGACTGTAGAACAGAGATTACAGGGTGTGTAGAGGACTGTAGAACAGAGATTACAGGGTGTGTAGAACAGAGATTACAGGGTGTGTAGAGGACTGTAGAACAGAGATTACAGGGTGTGTAGAGGACTGTAGAACAGAGAGTACAGGGTGTTTAGAGGACTGTAGAACAGAGATTACAGGGTGTGTAGAGGACTGTAGAACAGAGATTACAGGGTGTGTAGAGGACTGTAGAACAGAGATTACAGGGTGTGTAGAGGACTGTAGAACAGAGATTACAGGGTGTGTAGAGGACTGTAGAACAGAGATGACAGGGTGTGTAGAGGACTGTAGAACAGAGAGTACAGGGTGTGTAGAGGACTGTAGAACAGAGATTACAGGGTGTGTAGAGGACTGTAGAACAGAGATTACAGGGTGTGTAGAGGACTGTAGAACAGAGATTACAGGGTGTGTAGAGGACTGTGGAACAGAGATTACAGGGTGTGTAGAGGACTGTAGAACAGAGATTACAGGGTGTGTAGAGGACTGTAGAACAGAGATTACAGGGTGTGTAGAGGACTGTAGAACAGAGATGACAGGGTGTGTAGAGGACTGTAGAACAGAGATTACAGGGTGTGTAGAGGACTGTAGAACAGAGATTACAGGGTGTGTAGAGGACTGTAGAACAGAGATTACAGGGTGTGTAGAGGACTGTAGAACAGAGATTACAGGGTGTGTAGAGGACTCATACTGATGACTCATGTGTGCTTCTCTTTCAATGGACCTTATTCATGCGGTGGCCATGACTGTTTCCAAACAATAAACACGGGATGGGAAATCCCAGAGGGTAAAACCACACGTAGCCACCCTCTAAAGCCACTCCCAACAGAATGTATGATGAAGAAATCCACCGAGACCACTATAAAAGGGGGTGTAAGAGAGATATCAAGGGAGAGGCTCTGAGTGTGAATGGAGAGGCGTGTTTCCTCATTCAGTCCCTTCATGACTGCTTACAGTATTTGAGTCACCAGTAATACACTAGGAGGCCTCTGATGGTGTAGAGTAGCATGTTGTGAGTGTAGTATGTCGATAAACATCACAGGGTGGGGCTGGCGAGGAAGCCTGCGTTTTCCCTGCAGGATATAGGCTCGTCTGCTGGTTGAGATGTATCCTGTACAGGGGACGGCCTACCAGGTTGGTCACTTCTAGGACAGAGTTAGACCTAACCCCTCTAGGGGATGGAGGTCTGGACCTCTCTAGAGGATGGTCCTACCAGGTTGGTCACTTCTAGGACAGAGTTAGACCTAACCCCTCTAGGGGATGGTCCTACCAGGTTGGTCACTTCTAGGACAGAGTTAGACCTAACCCCTCTAGGGGATGGTCCTACCAGGTCTGGACAGAGTTAGACCTAACCCCTCTAGAGGATGGTCCTACCAGGTTGGTCACTTCTAGGACAGAGTTAGACCTAACCCCTCTAGGGGATGGTCCTACCAGGTTGGTCACTTCTAGGACAGAGTTAGACCTAACCCCTCTAGGGGATGGTCCTACCAGGTTGGTCACTTCTAGGACAGAGTTAGACCTAACCCCTCTAGAGGATGGTCCTACCAGGTTGGTCACTTATAGGACAGAGTTAGACCTAACCCCTCTAGGGGATGGTCCTACCAGGTTGGTCACTTCTAGGACCGAGTTAGACCTAACCCCTCTAGGGGACGGCCTACCAGGTTGGTCACTTCTAGGACAGAGTTAGACCTAACCCCTCTAGAGGATGGTCCTACCAGGTCTGGACAGAGTTAGACCTAACCCCTCTAGGGGACGGCCTACCAGGTTTGTCACTTCTAGGACAGAGTTAGACCTAACCCCTCTAGGGGATGGTCCTACCAGGTTGGTCACTTCTAGGACAGAGTTAGACCTAACCCCTCTAGAGGATGGTCCTACCAGGTTGGTCACTTCTAGGACAGAGTTAGACCTAACCCCTCTAGGGGATGGTCCTACCAGGTCTGGACAGAGTTAGACCTAACCCCTCTAGGGGATGGCCTACCAGGTTGGTCACTTCTAGGACAGAGTTAGACCTAACCCCTCTAGAGGATGGTCCTACCAGGTCTGGACAGAGTTAGACCTAACCCCTCTAGGGGATGGCCTACCAGGTTTGTCACTTCTAGGACAGAGTTAGACCTAACCCCTCTAGGGGATGGTCCTACCAGGTCTGGACAGAGTTAGACCTAACCCCTCTAGGGGATGGTCCTACCAGGTCTGGACAGAGTTAGACCTAACCCCTCTAGAGGATGGTCCTACCAGGTTGGTCTGGACAGAGTTAGACCTAACCCCTCTAGGGGATGGTCCTACCAGGTCTGGACAGAGTTAGACCTAACCCCTCTAGGGGATGGCCTACCAGGTCTGGACAGAGTTAGACCTAGAGGATGGTCCTACCAGGTCTGGACAGAGTTAGACCTAACCCCTCTAGAGGATGGTCCTACCAGGTCTGGACAGAGTTAGACCTAACCCCTCTAGGGGATGGTCCTACCAGGTCTGGACAGAGTTAGACCTAACCCCTCTAGAGGATGGTCCTACCAGGTCTGGACAGAGTTAGACCTAACCCCTCTAGGGGATGGTCCTACCAGGTCTGGACAGAGTTAGACCTAACCCCTCTAGGGATGGTCCTACCAGGTCTGGTCACTTCTAGGTCTGGACAGAGTTAGACCTAACCCCTCTAGAGGATGGTCCTACCAGGTCTGGACAGAGTTACATCTAACCCCTCTAGAGGATGGCCTACCCGGTCTCGACAGAGAGGTACCTAATTCTAAAGTCGATGTCTGCCCCCTCCCCCGTGTAAATCAAATTAGCGTAGTGTAAATCCCCATTAAAAATTGGTCTGTTTTTGCATTGGATGAATCCACCTGTGTCGCTCTGCCGTACCTGCGGTGAAAGGTGAAAGGTGAAAGGTGACAGAGAGGTGCTGGTCAGACCATAACACTTCCTGAGAATCTTCTGACCAAATCCTCGGTAGTGTCTGAACAGGTTGGCCTACAAACTATTATACTCTGATAAGATGAGACTCTTACGAACAAGATTGTGTTCTCAGTTTTGGTCTACGACCTTCACAGGAGCCTTGGGACTCGTCTGAAGTGGGTCCAGCAGATCTGCCAACTTCTTCTGTCTGTAGAGACGGAAACCGTTTGGTTTACACACTAATAGGACCGCTCTGTGCAAAGGTCAGACTCTTGTTTTTGCTCTAGGATGCCCACATGCTTCACAATACTCGTCTGAATGTCCAGTTGGAAAAAAATGAATGGAAGTATATATGGACACTGTTTAATGACAAAAATATGGGGTTCAATACATGTCAAAAAAACAAACAACTGATTTTTTCTTATCAAACCAAATCTTATTGGTCACATACACGTGTTTAGCAGATGTTATTGCGGGTGTAGCGAAATGCTGGTGTTTCTAGCTCCAACAGGTCAGTAGTATCTAACTAAATGCTTGTGTTCCTAGCTCCAACAGGTCAGTAGTATCTAACTAAATGCTTGTGTTTCTAGCTCCAACAGGTCAGTAGTATCTAACTAAATGCTTGTGTTTCTAGCTCCAACAGGTCAGTAATATCTAACTAAATGCTTGTGTTTCTAGTTCCAACAGCTCAGTAATATCTAACTAAATGCTTGTGTTTCTAGCTCCAACAGGTCAGTAATATCTAACTAAATGCTTGTGTTTCTAGTGCTCTAACTAAACAGGTCCAACAGTAATATCTAACTAAATGCTTGTGTTTAGCTCCAACAGTGCAGTAGTATCTAACTAAACAGCTGTCAGTAATATCTAACTAAATGCTTGTGTTTCTACTAAATGCAGTAATATCTAACTAAATGCTTGTGTTTCTAGCTCCAACAGTGCAGTAGTATCTAACAATTCACAACAATACACACAGATCTAAAATAATGGAATTAAGAAATATATAAATATTAAGATGAGCAATGTCAGAGTGGCATTGAGTAAATACAGTAGAATACAGTACATACAGTATGAGATGAGTTTACAGTATGAGATGAGTAAATACAGTAGAATACAGTACATACAGTATGAGATGAGTAAATCAGTAGAATACAGTATGAGATGAGTAAATACAGTACATAATGAGATGAGTAAATACAGTACATACAGTATGAGATGAGTAAATAAGTACATACAGTATGAGATGAGTAACAGTAGAATACAGTACATACAGTATGAGATGTACAGTAATACAGTATGAGATTACAGTACTACAGTACATACAGTATGAGATGAGTAAATACAGTACATACAGTGCAGATGAGTAAGTATCAGTAACAGTATGAGATGAGTAAATACAGTACATACAGTATGAGATGAGTAAATACAGTAGAATACAGTACATACATACAGTATGAGATGAGTGAATACAGTAATACAGTACATACAGTATGAGATGAGTGAATACAGTATGAGATGAGTAAATACAAATACAGTACATACAGTATGAGATGAGTAAATACAGTACATACAATGTACATACATACAGTATGAGATGAGTAATACAGTAGAATACAGTACATACAGTATGAGATGAGTAAATACAGTAGAATACAGTACATACAGTATGAGATGAGTAAATACAGTAGAATACAGTACATACAGTATGAGATGAGTGAATACAGTAGAATACAGTACATACATACAGTATGAGATGAGTAAATACAGTACATACAGTATGAGATGAGTAAATACAGTAGAATACAGTACATACAGTATGAGATGAGTGAATACAGTAGAATACAGTACATACAGTATGAGATGAGTAAATACAGTAGAATACAGTACATACAGTATGAGATGAGTAAATACAGTAGAATACAGTACATACAGTATGAGATGAGTGAATACAGTAGAATACAGTACATACAGTATGAGATGAGTAAATACAGTAGAATACAGTACATACAGTATGAGATGAGTAAATACAGTAGAATACAGTACATACAGTATGAGATGAGTAAGTACAGTAGAATACAGTACATACAGTATGAGATGAGTGAATACAGTAGAATACAGTCCATACAGTATGAGATGAGTGAATACAGTAGAATACAGTACATACAGTATGAGATGAGTAAATACAGTAGAATACAGTACATACATACAGTATGAGATGAGTAAATACAGTAGAATACAGTACATACAGTATGAGATGAGTAAATACAGTAGAATACAGTACATACAGTATGAGATGAGATGAGTAAATACAGTATGTAGTAAATACAGTACATACAGTATGAGATGAGAGTAAATACAGTATGAGATGAGTAAATACAGTACATACAGTATGAGATGAGTAAATACAGTAGAATACAGTACATACAGTATGAGATGAGTAAATACAGTAGAATACAGTACATACAGTGAGATGAGTAAATACAGTAGAATACAGTACATACAGTATGAGATGAGTAAATACAGTAGAATACAGTACATACAGTATGAGATGAGTAAATACAGTAGAATACAGTACATACAGTATGAGATGAGTAAATACAGTAGAATACAGTAAACATACAGTATGAGATGAGTAAATACAGTACATACAGTACATACATACAGTATGATATGAGTAAATACAGTAGAATACAGTACATACAGTATGAGATGAGTAAATACAGTTGAATACAAATACAGTAAATACAGTACATACAGTATGAGATGAGTAAATACAGTATAATACAGTATGAGATGAGTAAGTACAGTAGAATACAGTACATACAGTATGAGATGAGTGAATACAGTAGAATACAGTACATACAGTATGAGATGAGTAAATACAGAAGAATACAGTACATACAGTATGAGATACAGTACATACATACAGTATGAGATGAGTACAGTAATACAGTATGAGATGAGTAAATACAGTAGAATACAGTACATACAGTATGAGATGAGTGAATACAGTAGAACACAGTACATACAGTATGAGATGAGTAAATACAGTAGAATACAGTACATACAGTATGAGATGAGTAAATACAGTAGAATACAGTACATACAGTATGAGATGAGTGAATACAGTACATACAGTATGAGATGAGTAAATACAGTAGAATACAGTACATACAGTATGAGATGAGTAAATACAGAATACATACATACATACAGTATGAGATGAGTAAATACAGTAGAATACAGTACATACAGTATGAGATGAGTAAATACAGTAGAATACAGTACATACAGTATGAGATGAGTACAGTAATACAGTACATACATACAGTATGATATGAGTAAATACAGTACATACAGTATGAGATGAGTAAATACAGTACATACAGTATGAGATGAGTAAATACAGTACATACAGTATGAGATGAGTAAATACAGTACATATAGTATGAGATGTAAATACAGTAGAATACAGTACATACAGTATGAGATGAGTAAATACAGTAGAATACAGTACATACAGTAAATACAGTAGAATACAGTACATACATACAGTATGAGATGAGTAAATACAGTAGAATACAGTACATACATACAGTATGAGATGAGTAAATACAGTAGAATACAGTACATACATACAGTATGAGATGAGTAAATACAGTACATACAGTACATACATACAGTATGAATGAGTAAATACAGTACATACAGTATGAGATGAGTAAATACAGTACATACAGTATGAGATGAGTAAATACAGTACATACAGTGAGTAAATACAGTACATATAGTATGAGATGAGTAAATACAGTAGAATACAGTACATACAGTATGAGATGAGTAAATACAGTAGAATACAGTACATACAGTATGAGATGAGTAAATACAGTAGAATACAGTACATACATACAGTATGAGATGAGATACAGTAGAATACAAATACATACAGTATGATATGAGTAAATACAGTACATACAGTACATACATACAGTATGATATGAGTAAATACAGTACATACAGTATGAGATGAGTAAATACAGTACATACAGTATGAGATGAGTAAATACAGTACATACAGTATGAGATGAGTAAATACAGTACATATAGTATGAGATGAGTAAATACAGTAGAATACAGTACATACAGTATGAGATGAGTAAATACAGTAGAATACAGTACATACAGTATGAGATGAGTAAATACAGTAGAATACAGTACATACAGTATGAGATGAGTAAATACAGTAGAATACAGTACATACATACAGTATGAGATGAGTAAATACAGTAGAATACAGTACATACATACAGTATGAGATGAGTAAATACAGTAGAATACAGTACATACATACAGTATGAGATGAGTAAATACAGTACATACAGTACATACATACAGTATGATATGAGTAAATACAGTACATACAGTATGAGATGAGTAAATACAGTACATACAGTATGAGATGAGTAAATACAGTACATACAGTATGAGATGAGTAAATACAGTAGAATACAGTACATACAGTATGAGATGAGTGAATACAGTAGAATACAGTACATAGAGTATGAGATGAGTGAATACAGTAGAATACAGTACATACAGTATGAGATGAGTAAATACAGTAGAATACAGTAGAATACAGTATGAGATGAGTAAATACAGTAGAATACAGTACATACATACAGTATGAGATGAGTAAAGCAGTATGTAAACATTATTAAAGTGACCAGTGATTCCATGTCTCTGTATATGGGGCAGCAGCCTCTAAGGTGCAGGGTTCAGTAACCGGGTGGTAGCTGGCTAGTGATGGCTGTTTAACAGTCTGATGGCCTTGGGATAGAAGCTGTTTTTCAGTCTCTCGGTCCCAGCTTTGATGCACCTGTACTGACCTTGCCTTCTGGATGGTAGCGAGGTGAACAGGCAGTGGCTCGGGTGGTTGTTGTCCTTGATGATCTTTTGGCCTTCCTGTGACATCGGGTGGTGTAGGTGTCCTGGAGGGCAGATAGTTTGCCCCTGGTGATGCGTTGGACAGACCACACCACCCTCTGGAGAGCCCTGTGGTTGCAGGCAGCTTGACAGCTCTCTGTAAAAGTTAGTTCACAGGAAGGCCATAAAGATCAAGAATCTCTGAGGACAGGTGGAGTGGACTGGGCCCTGGAGCGATGGGTGAAGAGACAGGCTATTAGGGATCTCTGAGGACAGGTAGAGTGGATTGGGCCCTGGAGCGATGGGTGAAGAGACAGGCTATTAGGGATCTCTGAGGACAGGTAGAGTGGATTGGGCCCTGGAGCGATGGGTGAAGAGACAGGCTATTAGGGATCTCTGAGGACAGGTGGAGTGGATTGGGCCCTGGAGCGATGGGTGAAGAGACAGGCTATTAGGGATCTCTGAGGACAGGTAGAGTGGATTGGGCCCTGGAGCGATGGGTGAAGAGACAGGCTATTAGGGATCTCTGAGGACAGGTGGAGTGGATTGGGCCCTGGAGCGATGGGTGAAGAGACAGGCTATTAGGGATCTCTGAGGACAGGTAGAGTGGACTGGACCCTGGAGTGATGGGTGAAGAGACAGGCTATTAGGGATCTCTGAGGACAGGTAGAGTGGATTGGGCCCTGGAGCGATGGGTGAAGAGACAGGCTATTAGGGATCTCTGAGGACAGGTAGAGTGGATTGGGCCCTGGAGAGATGGGTGAAGAGACAGGCTATTAGGGATCTCTGAGGACAGGTAGAGTGGATTGGGCCCTGGAGCGATGGGTGAAGAGACAGGCTATTAGGGATCTCTGAGGACAGGTAGAGTGGATTGGGCCCTGGAGCGATGGGTGAAGAGACAGGCTATTAGGGATCTCTGAGGACAGGTAGAGCGATGGGTGAAGAGACAGGATTGGGATCTCTGAGGACTGGACTGGGCCCTGGAGCGATGGGTGAAGAGACAGGCTATTAGGGATCTCTGAGGACAGGTAGAGTGGATTGGGCCTGGAGCGATGGGTGAAGAGACAGGCTATTAGGGATCTCTGAGGACAGGTAGAGTGGATTGGGCCCTGGAGCGATGGGTGAAGAGACAGGCTAGGGATCTGAGGACAGGTAGAGGGATCTAGAGCGATGGGTGAAGAGACAGGCAGGATCTCTGAGGACAGGTGGAGTGGATTGGGCCCTGGAGCGATGGGTGAAGAGACAGGCTATTAGGGATCTCTGAGGACAGGTAGAGTGGACTGGGCCCTGGAGCGATGGGTGAAGAGACAGGCTATTAGTTATCTCTGAGGACAGGTAGAGTGGATTGGGCCCTGGAGCGATGGGTGAAGAGACAGGCTATTAGGGATCTCTGAGGACAGGTAGAGTGGACTGGGCCCTGGAGCGATGGGTGAAGAGACAGGCTATTAGGGATCTCTGAGGACAGGTAGAGTGGATTGGGCCCTGGAGCGATGGGTGAAGAGACAGGCTATTAGGGATCTCTGAGGACAGGTGGAGTGGACTGGGCCCTGGAGCGATGGGTGAAGAGACAGGCTATTAGGGATCTCTGAGGACAGGTAGAGTGGATTGGGCCCTGGAGCGATGGGTGAAGAGACAGGCTATTAGGGATCTCTGAGGACAGGTGGAGTGGATTGGGCCCTGGAGAGATGGGTGAAGAGACAGGCTATTAGGGATCTCTGAGGACAGGTAGAGTGGACTGGGCCCTGGAGCGATGGGTGAAGAGACAGGCTATTAGGGATCTCTGAGGACAGGTAGAGTGGATTGGGCCCTGGAGAGATGGGTGAAGAGACAGGCTATGAGGGATCTCTGAGGACAGGTGGAGTGGATTGGGCCCTGGAGCGATGGGTGAAGAGACAGGCTATTAGGGATCTCTGAGGACAGGTGGAGTGGATTGGGCCCTGGAGCGATGGGTGAAGAGACAGGCTATTAGGGATCTCTGAGGACAGGTGGAGTGGATTGGGCCCTGGAGCGATGGGTGAAGAGACAGGCTATTAGGGATCTCTGAGGACAGGTGGAGTGGACTGGGCCCTGGAGCGATGGGTGAAGAGACAGGCTATTAGGGATCTCTGAGGACAGGTAGAGTGGATTGGGCCCTGGAGAGATGGGTGAAGAGACAGGCTATTAGGGATCTCTGAGGACAGGTAGAGTGGACAGGTCAGGCTATTAGGATCTCTGAGGACAGGTAAGTGGATTGGGCCGTAGAGCGACATTGAAGAGACAGGCATTAGGGATCTCTGAGGACAGGTAGAGTGGATTGGACCTAGAGCGATGGGTGAAGAGACAGGCTATTAGGGATCTCTGAGGACAGGTAGAGTGGATTGGGCCTAGAGCGATGGGTGAAGAGACAGGCTATTAGGGATCTCTGAGGACAGGTGTGGATTGGAGCGATGGGTGAAGAGACAGGCTATTAGGGATCTCTGAGGACAGGTAGAGTGGACTCGTAGAGCGATGGGTGAAGAGACAGGCTATTAGGGATTTGAGGACAGGTAGAGTGGATGGGCCCAGTGGTGAAGAGACAGGCTTTAGGGATCTTTTTGGATTGGGCCCTATGGGTGAAGAGACAGGCTATTAGGGATCTCTGAGGACAGGTGGTTGAGGGAGCACTGGTGACTGAAAGAAAAAGACATATCTTCACCCAGTACTGCCTTAAGCCTGGCTACCATACAGCACTATGAAACTACAATGTAATAAATGTAAATAAATCCCAAAACCCAAAATCACCAAACGGTGAACCGAACAGCTTTCTGTTTACTGTGTAACCGACCCAGACAGGTAACTCCCTTACGACATTAGGACATTGGGAATCACCTTCAACACCTGCCACTAGGGGCACTTAAAGTATTACCTTCAAGACCATTGTTGTGGATGGACGTAGCACGCTCCTGTTCCGAGATGTAACCATTCACTTTATTTTTTATTTAGCATATCCTTAGCCCTTCATAACTATTATCTTAACCATTCATAACCCTTACCTTAACCATTCATAACCCTTACCTTAACCATTCATAACCCTTACCTTAACCATTCATAACCCTTACCTTAACCATTCATAACCCTTATACCTATTATCTTAACCATTTAACCCTTACCTTAACCATTCATAACCCTTACCATTTAACCCTTACCTTAACCATTCATAACCCTTACCTTAACTATTATCTTAACCTTACCTTAACCATTAACCCTTACCTTAACCATTCATAACCCTTACCTTAACTATTATCTTAACCATTCATAACCCTTACCTTAACCATTCATAACCCCCTTAACCATTTACCATAACTATTATCTTAACCATTCATAACCCTTACCTTAACCATTCATAACCCTTACCTTAACCATTCATAACCCTTACCTTAACCATTCATAACCCTTACCTTAACCATTCATAACCCTTACCTTAACCATTCATAACCCTTTACCTTAACCATTCATAACCCTTACCTTAACCATTCATAACCCTTACCTTAACTATTACCTTAACCATTCATAACCCTTACCTTAACCATTCATAACCCTATCCCAGACCTTAACCCTTACCTTAACCATTCATAACCCTTACCTTAACCATTCATAACCCTTACCTTAACCATTCATAACCCTTACCATAACTATTATCTTAACCATTCATAACCCTTACCTTAACCATTCATAACCCTTACCATAACTATTATCTTAACCATTCATAACCCTTACCTTAACCCTTCATAACCCTTACCTTAACCATTCATAACCCTTACCATAACTATTATCTTAACCATTCATAACCCTTACCTTAACCATTCATAACCCTTACCATAACCCTTCATAACCCTTACCATAACCCTTCATAACCCTTACCATAACCCTTCATAACCCTTACCTTAACCATTCATAACCCTTACCTTAACCCTTATCTTAACCAATCATAACCCTTACCTTAACCATTCATAACCCTATCCCAGACCTTATCTCTTACCTTAACCATTCATAACCCTATCCCAGACCTTATCTCTTACCTTAACCATTCATAACCCTATCCCAGACCTTATCTCTTACCTTACCTCACAGTACCACACCCCGGGTCCTCTCCAAATACTACCGCTGCACCATCGAGAGCATCCTGACCGGTTGCCTTCCCCAAAACCTGTAAATATTGTTTCTTATTGTTGTTGCATTGTCCAGAAAGAAGCAGCATTTCATGGCCGATGTATACCATGTGTATCCCATACATACTGTACGACAAATACAGCTTGAATCATGATCCTCTACAGATGTATAATATATATATATATATAATAAAGCATACTGTGCTTTCTGAAAGTATTCAGACCCCTTTACTTTTTCCACATTTTGTTACGTTACCTTACTCTAAAATGGATTAAACAAATCCTAATCACCCCATAATGACAAAGCAAAAACAGTTTTTTTCAAATACCTTATTTACAATAAGTATTCAGACCCTTTGCTATGAGACTCAATTGAGCTCAGGTACATCCTGTTTCCATTGATCATCCTTCAGATGTTTCTACAACTTGATAGGAATCCACCTGTGGTCAATTAAATTGATTGGACATGATTTGGAAAGGCACACACCTGTCTATATAAGTGCTAGAGGGGTGCTACCCAAGGCACACACCTGTCTATATAAGTGCTAGAGGGGTGCTACCCAAGGCACACACCTGTCTATATAAGTGCTACCCAAATCTTTTTAGTTTCCTGAGGGGAAATAGGTGTTGTTGTGCCCTCTTCACGACTGTCTTGGTGTGTTTGGACCATGTTAGTATGTTCGTCTCATGCCCTCCTGCACACTTCTCACATCTAGAAATGTCTCTCCTACACACTGGTGCAGCATGACCATAAGCTTGGCATCTAAAACACCTAAATGAGTTTGGGACAAAAGCTCTCATGGGATAAGTGACACATCCTAACTTGACTTTGTCGGTTAAAGACTTTGCATCATAACTCAGCAGGACAGACCGTGTGTTCTCTGTTTCCCCACGCTCTCCATCGGGTCTGGGGCGCATCAAACGGCGGGAGTCACAGACACCAGGAATTTTCAATTTCCCTACCCTCTTCTCCATCCAACCTGACACCACATATGGACCAGCCAGAAGGCAGGGGTCCACTTTGTCCAAAAATGTAACTTCTACTGGACCAGAATCGTCTGCTTCATGATCACCATTGCGAGGCTTCTAGCCAATGAGAGGGCATGTACTGTGTGTGTGTGAACAACAGGCCATAGAGATACATAGAGGCCTCATCTTTGTATCTGTGTCATTATAGCATCTGTGACAGCATGGGCAGCACCATTGAGGCTATCTCCATTTTAAAGTAGTCAGTTTTCTTCATCATTGGCTCCCAACTCATAAGAATCTCCATCCAGTTGACTACTTTAAAACGATGGAAGCCCTCAATTGCAGTGTCCATGCAAAAACGGGTTATATCCATGATGAGTCGTCTATCTATCTCTATGACAACATGTACCACACCGATATAAAGTTGTCGAGATGTCACATAAGTCCACTTATGTCAGTGCATTCGTAACAACCTCACCATTACGAAAATTATATTCGATCAAATATGCCCCACGAAGCAAATTACCAATAAATAAAAAAAATCTGTTGACAGAATTCGACACTCTCATTGACCTATATATAAAAAATTCCTCACTTTGTGAGCTCTCTTAAGTTTGTGTTTTATGAGCAGACCTGCCTGGCTGAGCATGTATTAATCATGCTGTATTAATCATGCTGTATTATTCATGTTGTATTAATCAGGAGGAGCGTGTATTAATCATGTTGTATTAATCATGTTGTATTAATCATGAAGAGTGTGTATTAATCATGTTGTATTAATCATGAAGAGTGTGTATTAATCATGCTGTATTAATCATGCTGTATTAATCAGGAGGAGCATGTATTAATCATGCTGTATTAATCATGCTGAATTAATCATGCTGTATTAATCAGGAGGAGCGTGTATTAATCATGCTGTATTAATCATGTTGTATTAATCATGTTGTATTAATCATGCTGTATTAATCATGCTGTATTAATCAGGAGGAGCATGTATTAATCATGCTGTATTAATCATGCTGTATTAATCATGTTGTATTAATCATGTTGTATTAATCATGTTGTATTAATCATGCTGTATGTCTCATTGCAGCCAGCAGTATTTTTTTATTTTACCGTTATTTAACTAGGCATGTCAGTTAAGAACGCATCTTTATTTTACAATGACGGCCTAACCCGGATGACGCTTGGCCGATTATGCGACGCCATATGTGACCCCCGATCACGGCCAGTTATGATACAGCCCGGGATCGAACCAGGGTTTGTAGTGAAGCCTCTAGCTACTGAGATGCAGTGCCTTAGACCGCCGCGCCACTCGGGAGCCACTAGCAGATCAAACGAACCACTAAAAGGCAGAAAAACTAAATAAATGACTCTCGTTTTATTAAAAAGAACGAATCGATTGCTTACTGCACATCACGACTCCAAATCAATTAAATTGTCTGACTCGGCTACCTCACCTTACTGCTAGTTCACACGAGGTCACACAAGGCCACACCCTGAATCGGCGAAACGACACGTTTTTATATCTGATAGACAAAACAGAAAAAGCATCATTATTACCTCAGTGATGGCGGGGATAGCGTCTAAACTGCAGCACGACCGGGAGAAGGCGCAGGGCATCGGCTCCAACGCGCGGGCGGTCAAATATCTCGGCCAGGACTTCGAGGCGCTGAGAGCCAGTTGTCTTGAACGCGGGCAGCTTTTTCAAGATGACCTTTTCGAAGCGATCCCCGCGTCTCTTGGATTCAAAGATCTTGGACCAAATTCCAGTAAAGTTTGTGGTATCAAATGGATGCGACCGATGGTAGGTAGCTCGAACCTGGGTCCCTGTATATTCCTGTCGAAATTACATTAAAAACATGAAATGATGGTGGTTGTTTGGATGCTCTGGTTCTTACACCTGTTAACCTGCCTCTCCTTCCTTTTCTGAGAATGACAACAACATCATAAACATGTTTTTTTTTTATGTCTAGATTGTCTCTTGTCAAAGAATTGCTATATCTTGGAGAGTAAGTGAGATATTTAAACTTTCTATTTGTTTGTTATTGTCCCAGGAGTTGACCTCCAATCCCCAATTTATAGCTGGATGGACCACTAGGACAGATAACTGCCAGGGGGCACTGGGTAAGAACACACACACACACACACACACACACCGGGACCTGTACATTCAAAGAATCAGAATCTAAATTGGTGGGAATGAAACGGAACAAGTCACATCCACTAGATTCCTCTGAGTTTTAATTGATGAAAAGTTCTCAGGGAAAGATCCTCTTCAATTTGTCTGCAGCAAAGTAATGAAATATGTTTGTATTATCAGAAAGATGAGTGGGTTGACTCATCAGGCTCGTTTCCTAACTGTTCACTATAGCTTACTTTACCCATATCTCATTGTACTATTGTGTCTGGGCCAGCACAGTTCTGTGGAATGAAATAGAATCCTAAACGTCTCAGTATGTCCAGTCTTACCTGCATATGCCTCCTGCCTACACAAATTAGTCATCATAGAAAATAAATATGCACCCTATAATTACCTGGCTCTTTGTTTAGGAAACTCAATATCTTGTCTATTTATGACATACACGTATACCCATTATGCACTTTCATCTGCAAATACTCATTCCTCCCAGACAGTTGACCTAAACCCTTCAATGGATTCTTCCAGGTTAATTCTGAAATCGGTCTATATAAACACAAGACACTGTGATAACCTTCACCCTCCCCTCCCTCACATATTCAATTACCCATCAGATACCAGACCAGAACCCATCAGATACCAGACCAGAACCCATCAGATACCAGACCAGAACCCATCAGATACCAGACCAGAACCCATCAGATACCAGAATTCATATCTTCACATTGCCAAAACCCCATCATCAACCAAACACTCAGTAACCCCCTCCATGAAGACTGGAGGTCAGCCTGATGAACCAAACTACTCAGTAATCTCCTCCATGAAGACTGGGGGTCAGCCTGATGAACCAAACTGATTTTCATTTATTTAACTCAGCAAGTCAGCTAAGAACAAATACTTATTTTCAATGAGGGCCTAGGAACAGTGGGTTAACTGCCTTGTTCAGGGGAAGAACACCGTGTCAGCTCAGGGATTTGAACTTGGAACCTTTTGGTTACTGGTCCAACACTCTAACCACTAGGCTACCTGTCTCTAACCACTAGGCTACCTGTCTCTAACCACTAGGCTACCTGTCTCTAACCACTAGGCTACCTGTCTGAACCCTACCTGCCTCCTCTAACCACTAGGCTACCTGCCTCCACCTCTAACCACTAGGCTACCTGCCTCCACCTCTAACCACTAGGCTACCTGCTCTAACCACTAGGCTACCAGTCTCTAACCACTAGGCTACCTGCCTCCACCTCTAACCACTAGGCTACCTGCTCTAACCACTAGGCTACCTGTCTCTAACCACTAGGCTACCTGTCTCTAACCACTAGGCTACCTGTCTCTAACCACTAGGCTACCTGTCTCTAACCACTAGGCTACCTGCCTCCTCTAACCACTAGGCTACCTGCCTCCACCTCTAACCACTAGGCTACCTGCTCTAACCACTAGGCTACCAGTCTCTAACCACTAGGCTACCTGCTCTAACCACTAGGCTACCAGTCTCTAACCACTAGGCTACCTGCCTCCACCTCTAACCACTAGGCTACCTGTCTCTAACCACTAGGCTACCTGTCTCTAACCACTAGGCTACCTGCCTCCTCTAACCACTAGGCTACCTGCCTCCTCTAACCACTAGGCTACCTGCCTCCACCTCTAACCACTAGGCTACCTGCTCTAACCACTAGGCTACCAGTCTCTAACCACTAGGCTACCTGCCTCCACCTCTAACCACTAGGCTACCAGTCTCTAACCACTAGGCTACCTGCCTCCACCTCTAACCACTAGGCTACCTGCTCTAACCACTAGGCTACCTGTCTCTAACCACTAGGCTACCTGCCTCCACCTCTAACCACTAGGCTACCTGCTCTAACCACTTGGCTACCTGTCTCTAACCAGTAGGCTACCTGCCTCCACCTCTAACCACTAGGCTACCTGCCTCCACCTCTAACCACTAGGCTACCTGTCTCTAACCACTAGGCTACCTGCCTCCACCTCTAACCACTAGGCTACCTGCTCTAACCACTTGGCTACCTGTCTCTAACCAGTAGGCTACCTGCCTCCACCTCTAACCACTAGGCTACCTGCCTCCACCTCTAACCACTAGGCTACCTGCTCTAACCACTTGGCTACCTGTCTCTAACCAGTAGGCTACCTGCCTCCACCTCTAACCACTAGGCTACCTGCCTCCACCTCTAACCACTAGGCTACCTGTCTCTAACCACTAGGCTTCCTGTCTCTAACCACTAGGCTACCTGTCTCTAACCACTAGGCTACCTGTCTCTAACCACTAGGCTACCTGTCTCTAACCACTAGGCTACCTGTCTCTAACCACTAGGCTACCTGTCTCTAACCACTAGGCTACCAGTCTCTAACCACTAGGCTACCTGCCTCCACCTCTAACCACTAGGCTACCAGTCTCTAACCACTAGGCTACCTGCCTCCTAACCACCACTAGGCTACCTGCTCTAACCACTAGGCTACCTGTCTCTAACCACTAGGCTACCTGCCTCCACCTCTAACCACTAGGCTACCTGCTCTAACCACTAGGCTACCTGTCTCTAACCACTAGGCTACCTGCCTCCACCTCTAACCACTAGGCTACCTGCTCTAACCACTAGGCTACCTGTCTCTAACCACTAGGCTACCTGCCTCCACCTCTAACCACTAGGCTACCTGCTCTAACCACTAGGCTACCTGTCTCTAACCAGTAGGCTACCTGCCTCCACCTCTAACCACTAGGCTACCTGCCTCCACCTCTAACCACTAGGCTACCTGCTCTAACCACTAGGCTACCTGTCTCTAACCAGTAGGCTACCTGCCTCCACCTCTAACCACTAGGCTACCTGCCTCCACCTCTAACCACTAGGCTACCTGTCTCTAACCACTAGGCTACCTGTCTCTAACCACTAGGCTACCTGCTCTAACCACTAGGCTACCTGTCTCTAACCACTAGGCTACCTGTCTCTAACCACTAGGCTAACTGTCTCTAACCACTAGGCTACCTGTCTCTAACCACTAGGCTTCCTGTCTCTAACCACTAGGCTACCTGTCTCTAACCACTAGGCTACCTGCTCTAACCACTCTACCTGTCTAACTAATTCCTGTTTTAACCTAGGCCAAAACCAAGTTTTATTTTACCTGTCTAACTAATCCCTGTTCTTTCCCAGGTGACTGCTGGTTGTTAGCAGCTATAGCTTCTTTGACCCTCAACAAACAGGTGTTGTCCCGGGTGGTTCCCAACGGACAGAGCTTCGACAAGGATTATGCTGGCATCTTTCACAGGTACGCACACGGGCGCAACTTTGATTTTAGAAGTAAGGGACACTTCTACATGAATGTGGACGTTACCATGACTACGGATATTCCTGCATGAATGGTGAATAATGATGAGTGAGTTTTATAGATCCACAAATATCTATACTGACTGTGATTGGGGCACAAATATCTAACTTTAGCCAACTTTTGGCAAGCTCTAATGATGGAGATAAAAAAACGAGCCAAGTTAGTTTACTTCTGTTGAAACAGGACAAAACAAAGGCTACAAAGCATTTTCATACACACAACAGCTGTTAGATACTGCTACCTGAAAAATAGCTAGAGGACAGAGCTGAACTGGCTGTGGTAGCTAGCTCGTTCATTCACTTTAGACAGAACTTCAGTCGAGAGGGGATGAAATATTAGCTAATGATACAATGTCAGCTCCAATACTAGCTTAGAATAGACCATTACACCAACCATTTAATTTGTTTGGCTTCTTTTTGAAGGCCTCAGGGTCAACTTGAGGGTTAAACTAATGCATTCTGGGAAATGCAGTCCCCCCCCCCCATATAAGTAATTCATGAAATATAATAAAATATTTGCATACAAGTTTTGTTTTCCTTGATCAATCATTTTAAGTGTTTGTCCTGCAAATCTGTTTCAGCAATATTTTTTTATGCGTGTATATAAAGATCGGGTTTGCAAACTATCACGGAATACAAAGGGTAACCTAGCTGTCCAGTGACGCGACCAGACGAGATAAATATCCTCTATAGGCGCGAGTCTAGGCTAACAACACTGAACTATGCATTGGAGCACCAGCTGTTCCAAACAGCTCTCTGTAGCCTATGTTAGTAAGACCTTTAAACAGGTCAACATTCACAAAGCCGCATGGCCAGACGGATAACCAGGACATGTTCTCATGTTCTTGACCAGCTGGCAAGTGTCTTCACTGACATTTTCAACCTCTCCCTGACCCAGTCTGTAATACCTACATGTTTCAAGTAGACCACCATAGTCCCTGTGCCCAAGGAAGAGAAGGTAGTCTGTATAAATGACTATCGCCCCTGTAGCACTCACATCTTTAGCCCTGAAGGGTTGGTCGTGGCATCAACACCATCAACCCACTCCAATTCGCCTTCCACCCCCACAGATCCACAGCCACGCTGCCCTTTCCCACCTGGACAAAAGGAACGCAGTGCATTTAGAAAGTACTCGACCATCTCCACATTTTGTTACGTTACAACCTTTATTCTAAAATGTATTAGATAATATTTTCCCCTCATCAATCTACACACTAAATCTAGACGTTTTTTCAAAATGTTTGCGAATATATTACATCAGTATTTAGACCCTTTGCTATGGGACTTTAAATGTAACTCCAGTGCATCCTGTTTCTATTGATCCTTGAGATGTTTCTACAACTTGATTGGAGTCCACCTGTGGTAAATTCAATTGACTGGACATGATTTGGAAAGGCACTCACCTGTCTAGATAAGGTCCCACAGTTGACAGTGCATGTCAGAGCAAAAAAACCAAGCCATGAGGTCGAATGAATTGTCCGTAGAGCTCAGAGACAGGATTTTGTCAAGGCACAGATCTGGGGAAGGGAACCAAAACATTTCTGCAGCATTGGAGGTCCCCAAGAACACAGTGGCCTCCATCATTCTTAAATGGAAGACATTTGGAAACATCAAAACTCTTCCAAGAGCCCGGCCAAACTGAGCAATTGAGGGAGAAGGTCCTTGCTCAGATTGGTGACCAAGAATCTGATGGTCACTCTGATAAATCTCCAGAGTTCCTCTGTGGAGATGGTTGTCCTTCTGGAACGTCCACCAATCAGGCCTTTATGGTAGAGTGGCCAGACGGAAGCCACTCCTCAGTAAAAGGCACCTGACAACCTGCATGGAATTTGCCAAAAGGCACCTAAAGACTCTCAGACCATGAGAAACAAGATTATCTGGTCTGATGAAACCAAGATTAAATTCTTGGGCCTGAATGTAAAGTGTCACGTCTGGAGGAAACCTGGCACCATCCCTACTGTGAAGCATGGTGTTGGCAGCATCATGCTGTGGGAATGTTTTTCATTCATGATGAAACCCTGCTCCAGAGCGCTCTGGACCTCAGACTGGGATGACGGTTCACCTTCCAACAGGACAACAACCCTAAGCACACAGCCAAGACAACGCAGGAGTGGCTTCGGGATGAGTCTCTGAATGTCCTTGAGTGGCCCAGCCAGGTCCCGGACTTGAACCCAATCAAATATCTCTGGAGGGACCTGTAAATAGCTGTGCAACTAACCTCCCCATCCAACCTGACTGAGCTTGAGAGGATCTGCAGAGAAGAATGGGAGAAACTCCCCAAATACAGGTGTACCAAGCTTGTAGCATCATACCAATGAAGACTCGAGGTTGTAACAGCTGTCAAAGGTGCTCCAACAAAGTACTGATTAAAGGGTCTGAATACTTATTTTTTTATTTTTTTATAAATTCTTAAACATGTCAACCTGTTTTTGCTTTGTCCTTATGGGGTATTGTGTGTGTGTGCTTATTTTTAATAAAGTTGTAGAGTAACAAAAAATCTGGAAAAATTCAAGGGGTCTGAATACTTTCCAAATGCACTGTATGTGAGAATGCTGTTCATTAACTGCAGCTCATCGTTCAACACCATAGTGCCCTCCAAGCTCATCACTAAGCTAAGGACCCTGGGACTGAACACCTCCCTCTGCAACTGGATCCTGGACTTCCTGACAGCCCCCCCCCCCCCCAAGTGGTGAGGCAACAACAGATCCACCATGCTAACCCTGAACACAGGGGTCCCTTAAGGATGTGTGCTTAGTCCCCTCCTGTACTCCCTGTTCCCACAACTGTGTGGCCGCGCACGTCTCCACAACCATCATTTAAGTTTGCAGACGACACAAGGGTGGTGAGACTGACCTCCTCTCTGTAGGCTGAGAATGGACAATGCGGTGCCAGGACAACAACCTCTCCCTCAACGTCAGCAAGACAACAGAGCTGATCGTGGACTACAGGAAACAGAGGGCCGAGCACACCCCCATCCTCGTCGACGAGGCTGTTGTGGAACAGGTCGAGAGCTTCCTCGTTGTCCAGAACACTAAGGAACTACTGTATCATGGTCTACACACATCAACACATTCGTGAAGAGGGCACGACAACTTCTCTTCCCCCTCAAGAGGCTGAAAAGATTTGTCACGGGCCCTCAGATCCTCATTAAGTTCTACAGCTGCACCATCGAGAGCATCCTGACTGGCTGCATCACTGCTTGGCGTCCAACCGCAAGGCGCTACAGAGAGTAGTATATACGTCGCCGCACACGCCACCCAGGCCAACCAGGCGGTGTCAGAGAAGGACCCTAAAAATTGTCAAAGACTCCAACCATCCAAGTCATAGACTGTTCTCTCTGCTGCCACATGGCAAGTGGTACCGATACACCAAGTCTGGAACCAACAGGACCCTGAACAACTTCTACCCCATATATACAGTGCCTTGCGAAAGTAATCGGCCCCCTTGAACTTTGCAACCTTTTGCCACATTTCAGGCTTCAAACATAAAGATATAAAACTGTATTTTTTTTGTGAAGAATCAACAACAAGTGGGACACAATCATGAAGTGGAACGACATTTATTGGATATTTCAAACTTTTTTAACAAATCAAAAACTGAAAAATTGGGCGTGCAAAATTATTCAGCCCCCTTAAGTTAATACTTTGTAGCGCCACCTTTTGATTCGATTACAGCTGTAAGTCGCTTGGGGTATGTCTCTATCATTTTTGCACATCGAGAGACTGAAATTTTTTCCCATTCCTCCTTGCAAAACAGCTCAAGCTCAGTGAGGTTGGATGGAGAGCATTTGTGAACAGCAGTGGACATACAATGCTGCTACTGTTTATTATATATCCTGTTGTCTAGTCACTATCCTGACCTATAGGCACATGTCTACCTCCATTACCTGCACATTGACTTGTTCCTCGTACCCCGTGTGTATTTCGACATGTTATTGTTACTCATTGTATATTTATTCCTTGTTATTTTTCAAATTTACCCCCCCAAAATTATCTGCGTTGTTGAGTTCCTGTAAGTAAGTATTTAATTGTTAATTTACACCTGTTGTTTACTAAGCGTGTGACAAATAACTTTTGATTTGACATGTTTGATGGTTTAATAAAATATGTATATTTATTAAGACTACACCTAATATAGAAGAGGAATTTGAATTTCACTGAACTCAATACTTTTTGCTTTCCTTCAATTCAAAAATTCTGAATTGGAATATGAGGCATTCTGAATTGGAATATGAGGCATTCTGAATTGGAATATGAGGCATTCTGAATTGGAATATGAGGCATTCTGAATTGGAATATGAGGCATTCTGAATTGGAATATGAGGCATTCTGAATTGGAATATGAGGCATTCTGAATTTAACCTAACCCTGGTTGACCTGCTGATACATCTCTGCAATCATAATGTTCACTGTATGAAAAAGAGACATTCGGGGCTCACAAACCATCTGCGCAGAGTGTGATCCCTGGAGGCTCATTGTTTGCTCTTGTTGTGGTCCTCTTCAGTTCTGGCAGTTTGGTGAGTGGGTGGACGTGGTGATTGATTACCGGCTGCCGGCAAAGGATGGAGAGCTGCTGTTCGTCCACTCAGCCGAGGGCTCTGAGTTCTGGAGCGCCCTGCTGGAGAAGGCCTACGCCAAGTAAGGGACATCATCTGAAAAGTGGAATTGATAGCTGGTGGCAGATATTCTTGCAGTGCCGTTGCCCAGGGTTACCCAAACTCGGTCCTGCCCCCCCCCCCCCACCCACCCGAATCAGCTGTGTAGTGCTGGGGCATAAACCAAAACGACCCTCCAGGACCGAGTTTGGGGAAACCCTTCAATGGGGTCCGAATTGGTAACTGGAGGGCTGCTGGTTTCAGATCCCAGGTATAAAATTCAGCCTCATAGGATAGGATTACTTATCCTATCCTAGGTATACCTCTTCAAGGAATACCTAGGATAGGATAAGTAATCCTTCTCACCCCCTTAAATGATTTAGATGCACTATTGTAAAGTGGCTGTTCCACTGGATGTCAGAAGGTGAATTCACCAATTTGTAAGTCGCTCTGGATAAGAGCGTCTGCTAAATGACTTAAATGTAAATGTAAAATGTCCTGCCGTTGTGCCCTTGAGCAAGACACTTCAACCCTGAAAGGGACTGTTGCTGACCCTGTGACTCTCTCTCTCTCCCCCTCTTCCCCAGGGTGAATGGATGCTATGAGGCTGAATATATTGTCTGTCTCTCTG